>NC_092371.1:136312467-136454967 GCF_030028105.1 Mobula birostris
GGAGCTGGTGCAGGGAGTGAGTGAGGAGGGAGCTGGTGTCAGAGTGAGTGAGGAGGGAGCCAGTACCAATGACTGAGTGAGGAGGGAGCTGGTGCAGGGAGTGAGTTAGGAGGGAGCTGGTGTCAGAGTGAGTGAGGAGGGAGCTGGTGTCTGTGACTGAGTGAGGAGGGAGATGGTGTCAGAGTGAGTGAGGAGGGAGCTGGTGTCAGTGAGTGAGTGAAGAAGGAGCTAGTGTCAGTGAGTGAGGAGGGAGCTGGTGTCAGTGACTGAGTGAGGAGGGAGCTGGTGTCAGTGAGTGAGTGAGTGAGGAGGGAGCTGGTGTCAGTGAGTGAGTGAGTGAGGAGGGAGCTGGTGTCAGTGAGTGAGGAGGAAGCTGCTGTCAGTGAGTGAGTGAGGAGGGAGCTGGTGTCAGTGAGTGAGGAGGGAGCTGGTGTCTGTCAGAGAGAGTGACGAGGGAGCTGGTGTCTGTCAGAGTGAGTGACGAGGGAGCTGGTGTCTGTGAGTGACGGGGGAGCTGGTGTCAGTGAGTGAGTGACGGGGGAGCTGGTGTCAGTGAGTGAGTGAGGAGGGAGCTGGTGTCAGTGAGTGAGTGAGGAGGAAGCTGGTGTCAGTGAGTGAGTGAGGAGGGAGCTGGTGTCAGTCCGTGAGTGAGGAGGGAGCTGGTGTCAGTGACTGAGTGAGGAGGGAGCTGGTGTCAGTCAGTGAGGAGGGAGCTGGTGTCAGTCAGTGAGGAGGGAGCTGGTGTCAGTGACTGAGTGAGGAGGGAGCTGGTGTCAGTGAGTGAGTGAGGAGGGAGCTAGTGTCAGTGACTGAGGAGGGAGCTGGTGTCAGTGAGTGAGTGAGGAGGAAGCTGGTGTCAGTGAGTGAGGAGGGAGCTGGTGTCTGTCAGAGTGAGTCAGGAGGGAGCTGGTGTCAGTGAGTGAGTGAGGAGGGAGCTGGTGTCAGTGAGTGTGTGACGAGGGAGCTGGTGTCAGTGAGTGAGTGACGAGGGAGCTGGTGTCAGTGAGTGAGTGAGTGAGGAGGGAGCTGGTGTCAGTGAGTGAGTGAGGAGGGAGCTGGTGCAGGGAGTGAGTGAGGAGGGAGCTGGTGTCAGAGTGAGTGAGGAGGGAGCTGGTGTCAGTGACTGAGTGAGGAGGGAGCTGGTGCAGGGAGTGAGTGAGGAGGGAGCTGGTGTCAGAGTGAGTGAGGAGGGAGCTGGTGTCAGAGTGAGTGAGGAGGGAGCTGGTGTCAGTGAGTGAGTGAGGAGGGAGCTGGTGTCAGAGTGAGTGAGGAGGGAGCTGGTGTCAGTGACTGAGTGAGGAGGGAGCTGGTGTCAGTGACAGAGTGAGGAGGGAGCTGGTGTCAGTGACTGAGTGAGGAGGGAGCTGGTGTCAGTGAGTGAGTGAGGAAGGAGCTGGTGTCAGTCCGTGAGTGAGGAGGGAGCTGTTGTCAGTGAGTGAGTGAGGAGGGAGCTGGTGTCAGTGATTGAGGAGGGAGCTGCTGTCAGTGAGTGAGTGAAGAGGGAGCTGGTGTCAGTGAGTGAGTGAGGAGGGAGCTGGTGCAGGGAGTGAGTGAGGAGGGAGCTGGTGTCAGAGTGAGTGAGGAGGGAGCTGGTGTCAGAGTGAGTGAGGAGGGAGCTGGTGTCTGTGACTGAGTGAGGAGGGAGCTGGTGCAGGGAGTGAGTGAGGAGGGAGCTGGTGTCAGAGTGAGTGAGGAGGGAGCCAGTACCAATGACTGAGTGAGGAGGGAGCTAGTGCAGGGAGTGAGTTAGGAGGGAGCTGGTGTCAGAGTGAGTGAGGAGGGAGCTGGTGTCTGTGACTGAGTGAGGAGGGAGATGGTGTCAGAGTGAGTGAGGAGGGAGCTGGTGTCAGTGAGTGAGTGAAGAAGGAGCTAGTGTCAGTGAGTGAGGAGGGAGCTGGTGTCAGTGACTGAGTGAGGAGGGAGCTGGTGTCAGTGAGTGAGTCAGTGAGGAGGGAGCTGGTGTCAGTGAGTGAGTGAGTGAGGAGGGAGCTGGTGTCAGTGAGTGAGGAGGAAGCTGCTGTCAGTGAGTGAGTGAGGAGGGAGCTGGTGTCAGTGAGTGAGGAGGGAGCTGGTGTCTGTCAGAGAGAGTGACGAGGGAGCTGGTGTCTGTCAGAGTGAGTGACGAGGGAGCTGGTGTCTGTGAGTGACGGGGGAGCTGGTGTCAGTGAGTGAGTGACGGGGGAGCTGGTGTCAGTGAGTGAGTGAGGAGGGAGCTGGTGTCAGTGAGTGAGGAGGGAGCTGGTGTCAGTGAATGAGGAGGGAGCTGGTGTCAGTGAGTGAGTAGGGAGCTGGTGTCAGTGAGTGAGTGAGGAGGGAGCTGGTGTCACTGAGTGAGGAGGGAGCTGGTGTCAGTGAGTAAGTGAGGAGGGAGCTGGTGTCAGTGAGTGAGGAGGGAGATGGTGTCAGTGAGTGAGTGAGGGAGCTGGTGTCAGTGAGTAAATGAGGAGGGAGCTGGTGTCAGTGACTGACGAGGCAGCTGGTGTCAGTGAGTGAATGAGGAGGGAGCTGGTGTCAGAGTGAGTGAGGAGGGAGCTGGTGTCAGTGAGTGAGTGAGGAGGGAGCTGGTGTCAGTGAGTGACGAGGGAGCTGGTGTCAGTGAGTGAAGAGGGAGCTGGTGTCAATGAGTGAGTGAGGAGGGAGCTAGTGTCAGTGACTGAGGAGGGAGCTGGGGTCAGTGAGTGAGGAGGGGGCTGGTGTCTGTCAGAGTGAGTCAGGAGGGAGCTGGTGTCAGCGAGTGAGGAGGGAGCTGGTGTCAGTGAGTGAGTGAGGAGGGAGCTGGTGTCAGTGAGTGTGTGACGAGGGAGCTGGTGTCAGTGAGTGAGTGATGAGGGAGCTGGTGTCAGTGAGTGAGTGAGTGAGGAGGGAGCTGGTGTCAGTGAGAGAGTGAGTGAGGAGGGAGCTGGTGTCACTGAGTGAGGAGGGAGCTGGTGTCAGTGAGTGAGTGAGGAGGGAGCTGGTGTCACTGAGTGAGGAGGGAGCTGGTGTCAGTCCGTGAGTGAGGAGGGAGCTGGTGTCAGTCCGTGAGTGAGGAGGGAGCTGGTGTCAGTGAGTGAGTGAGGAGAGAGCTGGTGTCAGTGAGTGAGTGAGGAGAGAGCTGGTGTCATTGAGTGAGGAGGGAGCTGGTGTCAGTGAGTGAGGAGGGAGCTGGTGTCAGTGAGTGAGTGAGGAGGGAGCTGGTGTCAGTCCGTGAGTGAGGAGGGAGCTGGTGTCAGTGAGTGAGTGAGGAGGGAGCTGGTGTCGGTCCGTGAGTGAGGAGAGAGCTGGTGTCAGTGAGTGAGTGAGGAGGGAGCTGGTGTCAGTGAGTGAGGAGGGAGCTGCTGTCTGTCAGAGTGAGTGAGGAGGGAGCTGGTGTCAGTGAGTGAGGAGGGAGCTGGTGTCTGTCAGTCAGGAGGGAGCTGGTGTCAGCGAGTGAGGAGGGAGCCGGTGTCAGTGAGTGAGTGAGGAGGGAGCTGGTGTCAGTGAGTGTGTGACGAGGGAGCTGGTGTCAGTGAGTGACTGACGAGGGAGCTGGTGTCAGTGAGTGAGTGAGTGAGGAGGGAGCTGGTGTCAGTGAGTGAGTGAGGAGGGAGCTGGTGTCACTGAGTGAGGAGGGAGCTGGTGTCAGTGAGTGAGTGAGGAGGGAGCTGGTGTCACTGAGTGAGGAGGGAGCTGGTGTCTGTCAGTCAGGAGGGAGCTGGTGTCAGTCCGTGAGTGAGGAGAGAGCTGGTGTCAGTGAGTGAGTGAGGAGGGAGCTGGTGTCAGTGAGTGAGGAGGGAGCTGGTGTCAATGAGTGAGTGAGGAGGGATCTGCTGTCTGTCAGAGTGAGTGAGGAGGGAGCTGGTGTCAGTGAGTGAGGAGGGAGCTGGTGTCTGTCAGAGTGAGTCAGGAGGGAGCTGGTGTCAGTGAGTGAGTGAGTGAGGAGGGAGCTGGTGTCAGTCCGTGAGTGAGGAGGGAGCTGGTGTCAGTGAGTGAGTGAGGAGGGAGCCGGTGTCAGTGAGTGAGTGAGGAGGGAGCCGGTGTCAGTGAGTGAGTGAGGAGGGAGCCGGTGTCAGTGACTGAGTGAGGAGGGAGCCGGTGTCAGTGACTGAGTGAGGAGGGAGCCGGTGTCAGTGAGTGAGTGAGGAGGGAGCTGGTGTCAGTGAGTGAGGAGGGAGCTGATGTCAATGAGTGAGGAGGCAGTTGGTGTCAGTGAGTGAGGAGGGAGTTGGTGTCAGTGAGTGAGGAGGGAGTTGGTGTCAGTGAGTGAGGAGGGAGCTGGTGTCAGTGAGTGAGGAGGGATCTGGTGTCAGTGAGTGAGTCAGGAGGGAGCTGGTGTCAGTGAGTGAGTGAGGAGGGAGCTGGTGTCAGTGAGTGAGTGAGGAGGGAGCTGGTGTCAGTTGGTGAGGAGGGAGCTGGTGTCAGTGAGTGAGGAGGGAGCTGGTGTCTGTCAGAGTGAGTGAGGAGGGAGCTACCGACATTGAGTGAGGAGGGAGCTGGTGTCTGTCAGAGTGAGTGACGAGGGAGCTGGTGTCTGCGAGTGACGGGGGAGCAGGTGTCTGTGAGTGACGGGGGAGCTGGTGTCAGTGAGTGAGTGAGGAGGGAGCTGGTGTCAGTGAGTGAGTGACGAGGGAGCTGGTGTCAGTGATTGAGGAGGGAGCTGGTGTCAGTGAGTGAGTGAAGAGGGAGCTGGTGTCTGTGACTGAGTGAGGAGGGAGCTGGTGCAGGGAGTGAGTGAGGAGGGAGCTGGTGTCAGAGTGAGTGAGGAGGGAGCTGGTGTCTGTGACTGAGTGAGGAGGGAGCTGGTGCAGGGAGTGAATGAGGAGGGAGCTGGTGTCAGAGTGAGTGAGGAGGGAGCTGGTGTCAGTGAGTGAGTGAGTGAGGAGGGAGCTGGTGTCAGTGAGTCAGTGAGGAAGGAGCTAGTGTCAGTGAGTGAGGAGGGAGCTGGTGTCAGTGACTGAGTGAGGAGGGAGCTGGTGTCAGTGAGTGAGTGAGTGAGGAGGGAGCTGGTGTCAGTGAGTGAGGAGGGAGCTGCTGTCAGTGAGTGAGTGAGGAGGGAGCTGGTGTCAGTGAGTGAGGAGGGAGCTGGTGTCTGTCAGAGTGAGTGAGGAGGGAGCTACCGACATTGAGTGAGGAGGGAGCTGGTGTCAGTGAGTGAGGAGGGAGCTGGTGTCTGTCAGAGTGAGTGACGAGGGAGCTGGTGTCTGTGAGTGACGGGGGAGCAGGTGTCTGTGAGTGACGGGGGAGCTGGTGTCAGTGAGTGAGTGACGAGGGAGCTGGTGTCAGTGAGTGAGGAGGGAGCTGGTGTCAGTGAGTGAGGAGGGAGCTGGTGTCACTGAGTGAGTGAGGAGGGAGCTGGTGTCAGTGAGTGACGAGGGAGCTGGTGTCAGTGAGTGAGTGAGGAGGGAGCTGGTGTCAGTGAGTGAGGAGGGAACTGGTGTCAGTGAGTGAGGAGGGAGCTGGTGTCAGTGAGTGAGGAGGGAGATGGTGTCAGTGAGTGAGTGAGGGAGCTGGTGTCAGTGAGTGAGTGAGGAGGGAGCTGGTGTCAGTGAGTGAGTGAGGAGGGAACTGGTGTCAGTGAGTGAGGAGGGAGCTGGTGTCAGTGAGTGAGGAGGGAGATGGTGTCAGTGAGTGAGTGAGGTAGCTGGTGTCAGTGAGTGAATGAGGAGGGAGCTGGTGTCAGTGAGTAGGCAGGGAGCTGGTGTCAGTGAGTGAGTGAGGAGGGAGCTGGTGTCTGTCAGAGTGAGTGAGGAGGGAGCTGGTATCTGTTAGAGTGAGTGAGGAGGGAGCTGGTGTCAGTGAGTGAGGAGGGAGCTGGTGTCAGTGAGTGAGGAGGGAGCTGGTGTCAATGAGTGAGTGAGGAGGGAGCTGCTGTCTGTCAGAGTGAGTGAGGAGGGAGCTGGTGTCAGTAAGTGAGGAGGGAGCTGGTGTCTGTCAGAGTGAGTCAGGAGGGAGCTGGTGTCAGCGAGTGAGGAGGGAGCTGGTGTCAGTGAGTGAGTGAGGAGGGAGCTGGTGTCAGTGAGTGTGTGACGAGGGAGCTGGTGTCAGTGAGTGAGTGACGAGGGAGCTGGTGTCAGTGAGTGAGTGAGTGAGGAGGGAGCTGCTGTCAGTGAGTGAGTGAGGAGGGAGCTGGTGCCAGTGAGTGAGTGAGGAGGGAGCTGGTGTCAGTGAGTGAGTGAGGAGGGAGCTGGTGTCACTGAGTGAGGAGGGAGCTGGTGCAGGGAGTGAGTGAGGAGGGAGCTGGTGTCAGAGTGAGTGAGGAGGGAGCTGGTGTCAGAGTGAGTGAGGAGGGAGCTGGTGTCAGTGACTGAGTGAGGAGGGAGCTGGTGTCAGTGACACAGTGAGGAGGGAGCTGGTGTCAGTGACTGAGTGAGGAGGGAGCTGGTGTCAGTGAGTGAGTGAGGAAGGAGCTGGTGTCAGTCCGTGAGTGAGGAGGGAGCTGTTGTCAGTGAGTGAGTGAGGAGGGAGCTGGTGTCAGTGATTGAGGAGGGAGCTGCTGTCAGTGAGTGAGTGAAGAGGGAGCTGGTGTCAGTGAGTGAGTGAGGAGGGAGCTGGTGCAGGGAGTGAGTGAGGAGGGAGCTGGTGTCAGAGTGAGTGAGGAGGGAGCTGGTGTCAGAGTGAGTGAGGAGGGAGCTGGTGTCTGTGACTGAGTGAGGAGGGAGCTGGTGCAGGGAGTGAGTGAGGAGGGAGCTGGTGTCAGAGTGAGTGAGGAGGGAGCCAGTACCAATGACTGAGTGAGGAGGGAGCTGGTGCAGGGAGTGAGTTAGGAGGGAGCTGGTGTCAGAGTCAGTGAGGAGGGAGCTGGTGTCTGTGACTGAGTGAGGAGGGAGATGGTGTCAGAGTGAGTGAGGAGGGAGCTGGTGTCAGTGAGTGAGTGAGGAAGGAGCTAGTGTCAGTGAGTGAGGAGGGAGCTGGTGTCAGTGACTGAGTGAGGAGGGAGCTGGTGTCAGTGAGTGAGTGAGTGAGGAGGGAGCTGGTGTCAGTGAGTGAGTGAGTGAGGAGGGAGCTGGTGTCAGTGAGTGAGGAGGGAGCTGCTGTCAGTGAGTGAGTGAGGAGGGAGCTGGTGTCAGTGAGTGAGGCGGGAGCTGGTGTCTGTCAGAGTGAGTGACGAGGGAGCTGGTGTCTGTCAGAGTGAGTGACGAGGGAGCTGGTGTCTGTGAGTGACGGGGGAGCTGGTGTCAGTGAGTGAGTGACGGGGGAGCTGGTGTCAGTGAGTGAGTGAGGAGGGAGCTGGTGTCAGTGAGTGAGGAGGGAGCTGGTGTCAGTGAATGAGGAGAGAGCTGGTGTCAGTGAGTGAGGAGGGAGCTGGTGTCAGTGAGTGAGTGAGGAGGGAGCTGGTGTCACTGAGTGAGGAGGGAGCTGGTGTCAGTGAGTAAGTGAGGTGGGAGCTGGTGTCAGTGAGTGAGGAGGGAGATGGTGTCAGTGAGTGACTGAGGGAGCTGGTGTCAGTGAGTAAATGAGGAGGGAGCTGGTGTCAGTGACTGACGAGGCAGCTGGTGTCAGTGAGTGAATGAGGAGGGAGCTGGTGTCAGAGTGAGTGAGGAGGGAGCTGGTGTCAGTGAGTGAGTGAGGAGGGAGCTGGTGTCAGTGAGTGACGAGGGAGCTGGTGTCAGTGAGTGAGGAGGGAGCTGGTGTCAATGAGTAAGTCAGGAGGGAGCTAGTGTCAGTGACTGAGGAGGGAGCTGGTGTCAGTGAGTGAGGAGGGAGCTGGTGTCTGTCAGAGTGAGTCAGGAGGGAGCTGGTGTCAGCGAGTGAGGAGGGAGCTGGTGTCAGTGAGTGAGTTAGGAGGGAGCTGGTGTCAGTGAGTGTGTGACGAGGGAGCTGGTGTCAGTGAGTGAGTGATGAGGGAGCTGGTGTCAGTGAGTGAGTGAGTGAGGAGGGAGCTGGTGTCAGTGAGACAGTGAGTGAGGAGGGAGCTGGTGTCACTGAGTGAGGAGGGAGCTGGTGTCAGTCCGTGAGTGAGGAGGGAGCTGGTGTCAGTCCGTGAGTGAGGAGGGAGCTGGTGTCAGTGAGTGAGTGAGGAGAGAGCTGGTGTCAGTGAGTGAGTGAGGAGAGAGCTGGTGTCATTGAGTGAGGAGGGAGCTGGTGTCAGTGAGTGAGGAGGGAGCTGGTGTCAGTGAGTGAGTGAGGAGGGAGCTGGTGTCAGTCCGTGAGTGAGGAGAGAGCTGGTGTCAGTGAGTGAGTGAGGAGGGAGCTGGTGTCAGTGAGTGAGGAGGGAGCTGCTGTCTGTCAGAGTGAGTGAGGAGGGAGCTGGTGTCAGTGAGTGAGGAGGGAGCTGGTGTCTGTCAGTCAGGAGGGAGCTGGTGTCAGCGAGTGAGGAGGGAGCCGGTGTCAGTGAGTGAGTGAGGAGGGAGCTGGTGTCAGTGAGTGTGTGACGAGGGAGCTGGTGTCAGTGAGTGACTGATGAGGGAGCTGGTGTCAGTGAGTGAGTGAGTGAGGAGGGAGCTGGTGTCAGTGAGTGAGTGAGGAGGGAGCTGGTGTCACTGAGTGAGGAGGGAGCTGGTGTCAGTGAGTGAGTGAGGAGGGAGCTGGTGTCACTGAGTGAGGAGGGAGCTGGTGTCAGTGAGTGAGTGAGGAGGGAGCTGGTGTCAGTCCGTGAGTGAGGAGAGAGCTGGTGTCAGTGAGTGAGTGAGGAGGGAGCTGGTGTCAGTGAGTGAGGAGGGAGCTGGTGTCAATGAGTGAGTGAGGAGGGATCTGCTGTCTGTCAGAGTGAGTGAGGAGGGAGCTGGTGTCAGTGAGTGAGGAGGGAGCTGGTGTCTGTCAGAGTGAGTCAGGAGGGAGCTGGTGTCAGTGAGTGAGTGAGTGAGGAGGGAGCTGGTGTCAGTCCGTGAGTGAGGAGGGAGCTGGTGTCAGTGAGTGAGTGAGGAGGGAGCTGGTGTCAGTGAGTGAGTGAGGAGGGAGCTGGTGTCAGTGAGTGAGTGAGGAGGGAGCTGGTGTCAGTGACTGAGTGAGGAGGGAGCCGGTGTCAGTGAGTGAGTGAGGAGGGAGCTGGTGTCAGTGAGTGAGGAGGGAGCTGATGTCAATGAGTGAGGAGGCAGTTGGTGTCAGTGAGTGAGGAGGGAGTTGGTGTCAGTGAGTGAGGAGGGAGTTGGTGTCAGTGAGTGAGGAGGGAGCTGGTGTCAGTGAGTGAGGAGGGATCTGGTGTCAGTGAGTCAGGAGGGAGCTGGTGTCAGTGAGTGAGTGAGGAGGGAGCTGGTGTCAGTGAGTGAGTGAGGAGGGAGCTGGTGTCAGTTGGTGAGGAGGGAGCTGGTGTCAGTGAGTGAGGAGGAAGCTGGTGTCTGTCAGAGTGAGTGAGGAGGGAGCTACCGACATTGAGTGAGGAGGGAGCTGGTGTCTGTCAGAGTGAGTGACGAGGGAGCTGGTGTCTGTGAGTGACGGGGGAGCAGGTGTCTGTGAGTGACGGGGGAGCTGGTGTCAGTGAGTGAGTGAGGAGGGAGCTGGTGTCAGTGAGTGAGTGACGAGGGAGCTGGTGTCAGTGATTGAGGAGGGAGCTGGTGTCAGTGAGTGAGTGAAGAGGGAGCTGGTGTCTGTGACTGAGTGAGGAGGGAGCTGGTGCAGGGAGTGAGTGAGGAGGGAGCTGGTGTCAGAGTGAGTGAGGAGGGAGCTGGTGTCTGTGACTGAGTGAGGAGGGAGCTGGTGCAGGGAGTGAATGAGGAGGGAGCTGGTGTCAGAGTGAGTGAGGAGGGAGCTGGTGTCAGTGAGTGAGTGAGTGAGGAGGGAGCTGGTGTCAGTGAGTCAGTGAGGAAGGAGCTAGTGTCAGTGAGTGAGGAGGGAGCTGGTGTCAGTGAGTGAGGAGGGAGCTGGTGTCTGTCAGAGTGAGTCAGGAGGGAGCTGGTGTCAGCGAGTGAGTGAGGAGGGAGCTGGTGTCAGTGAGTGTGTGACGAGGGAGCTGGTGTCAGTGAGTGAGTGATGAGGGAGCTGGTGTCAGTGAGTGAGTGAGGAGGGAGCTGGTGTCAGTGAGTGAGTGAGGAGGGAGCTGGTGTCAGTGAGTGAGGAGGGAGCTGGTGTCAGTGAGTGAGTGAGGAGGGAGCTAGTGTCAGTGACTGAGGAGGGAGCTGGTGTCAGTGAGTGAGTGATGAGGGATCTGGTGTCAGTGAGTGAGTGAGGAGGAAGCTGGTGTCAGTGAGTGAGGAGGGAGCTGGTGTCAGTGAGTGAGGAGGGAGCTGGTGTCAGTGAGTGAGTGAGGAGGGAGCTGGTGTCAGTGAGTGAGTGACGAGGGAGCTGGTGTCAGTGAGTGAGTGATGAGGGATCTGGTGTCAGTGAGTGAGTGAGGAGGAAGCTGGTGTCAGTGAGTGACGGGGGAGCAGGTGTCTGTGAGTGACGGGGGAGCTGGTGTCAGTGAGTGAGTGAGGAGGGAGCTGGTGTCAGTGAGTGAGTGACGAGGGAGCTGGTGTCAGTGATTGAGGAGGGAGCTGGTGTCAGTGAGTGAGTGAAGAGGGAGCTGGTGCACGTGACTGAGTGAGGAGGGAGCTGGTGCAGGGAGTGAATGAGGAGGGAGCTGGTGTCAGAGTGAGTGATGAGGGAGCTGGTGTCAGTGAGTGAGTGAGTGAGGAGGAAGCTGGTGTCAGTGAGTCAGTGAGGAAGGAGCTAGTGTCAGTGAGTGAGGAGGGAGCTGGTGTCAGTGAGTGAGTGAGGAGGGAGCTGGTGTCAGTGAGTGAGTGACGAGGGAGCTGGTGTCAGTGAGTGAGTGATGAGGGATCTGGTGTCAGTGAGTGAGTGAGGAGGAAGCTGGTGTCAGTGAGTGACGGGGGAGCAGGTGTCCGTGAGTGACGGGGGAGCTGGTGTCAGTGAGTGAGTGAGGAGGGAGCTGGTGTCAGTGAGTGAGTGACGAGGGAGCTGGTGTCAGTGATTGAGGAGGGAGCTGGTGTCAGAGTGAGTGAAGAGGGAGCTGGTGTCTGTGACTGAGTGAGGAGGGAGCTGGTGCAGGGAGTGAATGAGGAGGGAGCTGGTGTCAGAGTGAGTGAGGAGGGAGCTGGTGTCAGTGAGTGAGTGAGTGAGGAGGGAGCTGGTGTCAGTGAGTCAGTGAGGAAGGAGCTAGTGTCAGTGAGTGAGGAGGGAGCTGGTGTCAGTGACTGAGTGAGGAGGGAGCTGGTGTCAGTGAGTGAGTGAGTGCGGAGGGAGCTGGTGTCAGTGAGTGAGGAGGGAGCTGCTGTCAGTGAGTGAGTGAGGAGGGAGCTGGTGTCAGTGAGTGAGGAGGGAGCTGGTGTCTGTCAGAGTCAGTGAGGAGGGAGCTACCGACATTGAGTGAGGAGGGAGCTGGTGTCAGTGAGTGAGGAGGGAGCTGGTGTCTGTCAGAGTGAGTGACGAGGGAGCTGGTGTCTGTGAGTGACGGGGGAGCAGGTGTCTGTGAGTGACGGGGGAGCTGGTGTCAGTGAGTGAGTGACGAGGGAGCTGGTGTCAGTGAGTGAGTGACGAGGGAGCTGGTGTCAGTGAATGAGGAGGAAGCTGGTGTGAGTGAGTGAGGAGGGAGCTGGTGTCAGTGAGTGAGGAGGGAGCTGGTGTCAGTGAGTGAGTGAGGAGGGAGCTGGTGTCAGTGAGTGAGTGACGAGGGAGCTGGTGTCAGTGAGTGAGTGATGAGGGATCTGGTGTCAGTGAGTGAGTGAGGAGGAAGCTGGTGTCAGTGAGTGACGGGGGAGCAGGTGTCTGTGAGTGACGGGGGAGCTGGTGTCAGTGAGTGAGTGAGGAGGGAGCTGGTGTCAGTGAGTGAGTGACGAGGGAGCTGGTGTCAGTGATTGAGGAGGGAGCTGGTGTCAGTGAGTGAGTGAAGAGGGAGCTGGTGTCTGTGACTGAGTGAGGAGGGAGCTGGTGCAGGGAGTGAGTGAGGAGGGAGCTGGTGTCAGAGTGAGTGAGGAGGGAGCTGGTGTCTGTGACTGAGTGAGGAGGGAGCTGGTGCAGGGAGTGAATGAGGAGGGAGCTGGTGTCAGAGTGAGTGAGGAGGGAGCTGGTGTCAGTGAGTGAGTGAGTGAGGAGGGAGCTGGTGTCAGTGAGTCAGTGAGGAAGGAGCTAGTGTCAGTGAGTGAGGAGGGAGCTGGTGTCAGTGAGTGAGGAGGGAGCTGGTGTCTGTCAGAGTGAGTCAGGAGGGAGCTGGTGTCAGCGAGTGAGTGAGGAGGGAGCTGGTGTCAGTGAGTGAGTGAGGAGGGAGCTGGTGTCAGTGAGTGTGTGACGAGGGAGCTGGTGTCAGTGAGTGAGTGACGAGGGAGCTGGTGTCAGTGAGTGAGTGAGGAGGGAGCTGGTGTCAGTGAGTGAGGAGGGAGCTGGTGTCAGTGAGTGACTGAGGAGGGAGCTGGTGTCAGTGAGTGAGTGATGAGGGATCTGGTGTCAGTGAGTGAGTGAGGAGGAAGCTGGTGTCAGTGAGTGAGGAGGGAGCTGGTGTCAGTGAGTGAGGAGGGAGCTGGTGTCAGTGAGTGAGTGAGGAGGGAGCTGGTGTCAGTGAGTGAGTGACGAGGGAGCTGGTGTCAGTGAGTGAGTGATGAGGGATCTGGTGTCAGTGAGTGAGTGAGGAGGAAGCTGGTGTCAGTGAGTGACGGGGGAGCAGGTGTCTGTGAGTGACGGGGGAGCTGGTGTCAGTGAGTGAGTGAGGAGGGAGCTGGTGTCAGTGAGTGAGTGACGAGGGAGCTGGTGTCAGTGATTGAGGAGGGAGCTGGTGTCAGTGAGTGAGTGAAGAGGGAGCTGGTGTCTGTGACTGAGTGAGGAGGGAGCTGGTGCAGGGAGTGAGTGAGGAGGGAGCTGGTGTCAGAGTGAGTGAGGAGGGAGCTGGTGTCTGTGACTGAGTGAGGAGGGAGCTGGTGCAGGGAGTGAATGAGGAGGGAGCTGGTGTCAGAGTGAGTGAGGAGGGAGCTGGTGTCAGTGAGTGAGTGAGTGAGGAGGGAGCTGGTGTCAGTGAGTCAGTGAGGAAGGAGCTAGTGTCAGTGAGTGAGGAGGGAGCTGGTGTCAGTGACTGAGTGAGGAGGGAGCTGGTGTCAGTGAGTGAGTGAGTGCGGAGGGAGCTGGTGTCAGTGAGTGAGGAGGGAGCTGCTGTCAGTGAGTGAGTGAGGAGGGAGCTGGTGTCAGTGAGTGAGGAGGGAGCTGGTGTCTGTCAGAGTCAGTGAGGAGGGAGCTACCGACATTGAGTGAGGAGGGAGCTGGTGTCAGTGAGTGAGGAGGGAGCTGGTGTCTGTCAGAGTGAGTGACGAGGGAGCTGGTGTCTGTGAGTGACGGGGGAGCAGGTGTCTGTGAGTGACGGGGGAGCTGGTGTCAGTGAGTGAGTGACGAGGGAGCTGGTGTCAGTGAGTGAGTGACGAGGGAGCTGGTGTCAGTGAATGAGGAGGGAGCTGGTGTCAGTGAGTGAGGAGGGAGCTGCTGTCAGTGAGTGAGGAGGGAGCTGGTGTCAGTGAGTGAGTGAGGAGGGAGCTGGTGTCACTGAGTGAGTAGGGAGCTGGTGTCACTGAGTGAGTGAGGAGGGAGCTGGTGTCAGTGAGTGACGAGGGAGCTGGTGTCAGTGAGTGAGTGAGGAGGGAGCTGGTGTCAGTGAGTGAGGAGGGAACTGGTGTCAGTGAGTGAGGAGGGAGCTGGTGTCAGTGAGTGAGGAGGGAGATGGTGTCAGTGAGTGAGTGAGGGAGCTGGTGTCAGTGAGTGAGTGAGGAGGGAGCTGGTGTCAGTGAGTGAGTGAGGAGGGAACTGGTGTCAGTGAGTGAGGAGGGAGCTGGTGTCAGTGAGTGAGGAGGGAGATGGTGTCAGTGAGTGAGTGAGGGAGCTGGTGTCAGTGAGTGAATGAGGAGGGAGCTGGTGTCAGAGTGAGTGAGCAGGGAGCTGGTGTCAGTGAGTGAGTGAGGAGGGAGCTGGTGTCTGTCAGAGTGAGTGAGGAGGGAGCTGGTATCTGTTAGAGTGAGTGAGGAGGGAGCTGGTGTCAGTGAGTGAGGAGGGAGCTGGTGTCAATGAGTGAGTGAGGAGGGAGCTGCTGTCTGTCAGAGTGAGTGAGGAGGGAGCTGGTGTCAGTGAGTGAGTGAGGAGGGAGCTGGTGACAGTGAGTGTGTGACGAGGGAGCTGGTGTCAGTGAGTGAGTGACGAGGGAGCTGGTGTCAGTGAGTGAGTGAGTGAGGAGGGAGCTGGTGTCAGTGAGTGAGTGAGGAGGGAGCTGGTGTCACTGAGTGAGGAGGGAGCTGGTGTCAGTGAGTGAGTGAGGAGGGAGCTGGTGTCAGTCCGTGAGTGAGGAGAGAGCTGGTGTCAGTGAGTGAGTGAGGAAGGAGCTGGTGTCAGTCCGTGAGTGAGGAGAGAGCTGGTGTCAGTGAGTGAGGAGGGAGCTTGTGTCAATGAGTGAGTGAGGAGGGAGCTGCTGTCTGTCAGAGTGAGTGAGGAGGGAGCTGGTGTCAGTGAGTGACGAGGGAGCTAGTGTCTGTCAGAGTGAGTCAGGAGGGAGCTGGTGTCAGCGAGTGAGTGAGGAGGGAGCTGGTGTCAGTGAGTGTGTGACGAGGGAGCTGGTGTCAGTGAGTGAGTGACGAGGGAGCTGGTGTCAATGAGTGAGTGAGGAGGGAGCTGGTGTCAGTGAGTGAGTGAGGAGGGAGCTGGTGTCAGTGAGT
This sequence comes from Mobula birostris, assembly GCF_030028105.1. Lineage (NCBI taxonomy): Eukaryota > Metazoa > Chordata > Chondrichthyes > Myliobatiformes > Myliobatidae > Mobula > Mobula birostris. The sequence goes on from NC_092371.1 coordinate 136,326,978, forward strand.
GAGGAGGGAGCTGGTGTCAGTGAGTGAGTGAGGAGGGAGCTAGTGTCAGTGACTGAGGAGGGAGCTGGTGTCAGTGAGTGAGTGATGAGGGATCTGGTGTCAGTGAGTGAGTGAGGAGGAAGCTGGTGTCAGTGAGTGAGGAGGGAGCTGGTGTCAGTGAGTGAGGAGGGAGCTGGTGTCAGTGAGTGAGGAGGGAGCTGGTGTCAGTGAGTGAGTGAGGAGGGAGCTAGTGTCAGTGACTGAGGAGGGAGCTGGTGTCAGTGAGTGAGTGAGGAGGGAGCTGGTGTCAGTGACTGAGTGAGGAGGGAGCTGGTGTCAGTCAGTGAGGAGGGAGCTGGTGTCAGTGACTGAGTGAGGAGGGAGCTGGTGTCAGTGAGTGAGTGAGGAGGGAGCTAGTGTCAGTGACTGAGGAGGGAGCTGGTGTCAGTGAGTGAGTGAGGAGGAAGCTGGTGTCAGTGAGTGAGGAGGGAGATGGTGTCAGTGAGTGAGGAGGGAGCTGGTGTCTGTCAGAGTGAGTCAGGAGGGAGCTGGTGTCAGCGAGTGAGGAGGGAGCTGGTGTCAGTGAGTGAGTGAGGAGGGAGCTGGTGTCAGTGAGTGTGTGACGAGGGAGCTGGTGTCAGTGAGTGAGTGACGAGGGAGCTGGTGTCAGTGAGTGAGTGAGTGAGTGAGGAGGGAGCTGGTGCAGGGAGTGAGTGAGGAGGGAGCTGGTGTCAGAGTGAGTGAGGAGGGAGCTGGTGTCAGTGACTGAGTGAGGAGGGAGCTGGTGTCAGTGACAGAGTGAGGAGGGAGCTGGTGTCAGTGAGTGAGGAGAGAGCTGGTGTCAGTGAGTGAGTGAGGAAGGAGCTGGTGTCAGTCCGTGAGTGAGGAGGGAGCTGTTGTCAGTGAGTGAGTGAGGAGGGAGCTGGTGTCAGTGAGTGAGTGAGGAAGGAGCTGGTGTCAGTCCGTGAGTGAAGAGGGAGCTGGTGTCAGTGAGTGAGTGAGGAGGGAGCTGGTGCAGGGAGTGAGTGAGGAGGGAGCTGGTGTCAGAGTGAGTGAGGAGGGAGCTGGTGTCAGAGTGAGTGAGGAGGGAGCTGGTGTCTGTGACTGAGTGAGGAGGGAGCTGGTGCAGGGAGTGAGTGAGGAGGGAGCTGGTGTCAGAGTGAGTGAGGAGGGAGCCAGTATCAATGACTGAGTGAGGAGGGAGCTGGTGTCAGTGACAGAGTGAGGAGGGAGCTGGTGTCAGTGAGTGAGGAGAGAGCTGGTGTCAGTGAGTGAGTGAGGAAGGAGCTGGTGTCAGTCCGTGAGTGAGGAGGGAGCTGTTGTCAGTGAGTGAGTGAGGAGGGAGCTGGTGTCAGTGAGTGAGTGAGGAAGGAGCTGGTGTCAGTCCGTGAGTGAAGAGGGAGCTGGTGTCAGTGAGTGAGTGAGGAGGGAGCTGGTGCAGGGAGTGAGTGAGGAGGGAGCTGGTGTCAGAGTGAGTGAGGAGGGAGCTGGTTTCAGAGTGAGTGAGGAGGGAGCTGGTGTCTGTGACTGAGTGAGGAGGGAGCTGGTGCAGGGAGTGAGTGAGGAGGGAGCTGGTGTCAGAGTGAGTGAGGAGGGAGCCAGTATCAATGACTGAGTGAGGAGGGAGCTGGTGCAGTGTGTGAGTGAGGAGGGAGCTGGTGTCAGAGTGAGTGAGGAGGGAGCTGGTGCAGGGAGTGAGTGAGGAGGGAGCTGGTGCAGGGAGTGAGTGAGGAGGGAGCTGGTGTCAGAGTGAGTGAGGAGGGAGCTGGTGTCAGTGAGTGAGTGAGGAGGGAGCTGGTGTCAGTGAGTGAGTGAGTGAGGAGGGAGCTGCTGTCAGTGAGTGAGTGAGGAGGGAGCAGTTGTCTGTCAGAGTGAGTGAGGAGGGAGCTACCGACATTGAGTGAGGAGGGAGCTGGTGTCAGTGAGTGAGGAGGGAGCTGGTGTCTGTCAGAGTGAGTGAGGAGGGAGCTGGTGTCTGTGAGTGACGGGGGAGCTGGTGTCAGTGAGTGAGTGAGGAGGGAGCTGGTGTCAGTGAGTGAGTGACGAGGGAGCTGGTGTCAGTGAATGAGGAGGGAGCTGGTGTCAGTGAGTGAGGAGGGAGCTGGTGTCAGTGAGTGAGGAGGGAGCTGGTGTCAGTGAGTGAGTGAGGAGGGAGCTGGTGTCACTGAGTGAGGAGGGAGCTGGTGTCAGTGAGTGAGTGAGGAGGGAACTGGTGTCAGTGAGTGAGGAGGGAACTGGTGTCAGTGAGTGAGGAGGGAGCTGGTGTCAGTGAGTGAGGAGGGAGATGGTGTCAGTGAGTGAGTGAGGGAGCTGGTGTCAGTGAGTGAATGAGGAGGGAGCTGGTGTCAGTGACTGATGAGGCAGCTGGTGTCAGTGAGTGAATGAGGAGGGAGCTGGTGTCAGAGTGAGTGAGGAGGGAGCTGGTGTCAGTGAGTGAGTGAGGAGGGAGCTGGTGTCTGTCAGAGTGAGTGAGGAGGGAGCTGGTATCTGTTAGAGTGAGTGAGGAGGGAGCTGGTGTCAGTGAGTGAGGAGGGAGCTGGTGTCAATGAGTGAGTGAGGAGGGAGCTAGTGTCAGTGACTGAGGAGGGAGCTGGTGTCAGTGAGTGAGGAGGGAGCTGGTGTCTGTCAGAGTGAGTCAGGAGGGAGCTGGTGTCAGCGAGTGAGGAGGGAGCTGGTGTCAGTGAGTGAGTGAGGAGGGAGCTGGTGTCAGTGAGTGTGTGATGAGGGAGCTGGTGTCAGTGAGTGAGTGAGGAGGGAGCTGGTGTCAGTGAGTGAGTGAGTGAGGAGGGAGCTGGTGTCAGTGAGTGAGTGAGGAGGGAGCTGGTGTCACTGAGTGAGGAGGGAGCTGGTGTCAGTCCGTGAGTGAGGAGGGAGCTGGTGTCAGTCCGTGAGTGAGGAGAGAGCTGGTGTCAGTGAGTGAGTGAGGAGAGAGCTGGTGTCAGTGAGTGAGGAGGGAGCTGGTGTCAGTGAGTGAGGAGGGAGCTGGTGTCAGTGAGTGAGGAGGGAGCTGGTGTCTGTCAGAGTGAGTCAGGAGGGAGCTGGTGTCAGCGAGTGAGTGAGGAGGGAGCTGGTGTCAGTGAGTGTGTGACGAGGGAGCTGGTGTCAGTGAGTGAGTGACGAGGGAGCTGGTGTTAGTGAGTGAGTGAGTGAGGAGGGAGTTGGTGTCAGTCCGTGAGTGAGGAGGGAGCTGGTGTCAGTCCGTGAGTGAGGAGGGAGCTGGTGTCAGTGAGTGAGTGAGGAGAGAGCTGGTGTCAGTGAGTGAGGAGAGAGCTGGTGTCAGTGAGTGAGGAAGGAGCTGGTGTCTGTGACTGATTGAGGAGGGAGCTGGTGCAGGGAGTGAGTGAGGAGGGAGCTGGTGTCAGTGAGTGAGTGAGGAGATAGCTGGTGTCAGTGAGTGAGTGAGGAGAGAGCTGGTGTCAGTGAGTGAGGAGGGAGGTGGTGTCAGTGAGTGAGGAGGGAGCTGGTGTCAGTGAGTGAGTGAGGAGGGAGCTGGTGTCAGTGAGTGAGTGAGGAGGGAGCTGGTGTCAGTGAGTGAGGAGGGAGCTGGTGTCTGTCAGAGTGAGTCAGGAGGGAGCTGGTGTCAGCGAGTGAGTGAGGAGGGAGCTGGTGTCAGTGAGTGTGTGACGAGGGAGCTGGTGTCAGTGAGTGAGTGACGAGGGAGCTGGTGTTAGTGAGTGAGTGAGTGAGGAGGGAGCTAGTGTCAGTCCGTGAGTGAGGAGGGAGCTGGTGTCAGTCCGTGAGTGAGGAGGGAGCTGGTGTCAGTGAGTGAGTGAGGAGAGAGCTGGTGTCAGTGAGTGAGGAGAGAGCTGGTGTCAGTGAGTGAGGAGGGAGCTGGTGTCTGTGACTGATTGAGGAGGGAGCTGGTGCAGGGAGTGAGTGAGGAGGGAGCTGGTGTCAGAGTGAGTGAGGAGGGAGCCAGTGTCAATGACTGAGTGAGGAGGGAGCTGGTGCAGGGAGTGAGTGAGGAGGGAGCTGGTGTCAGAGTGAGTGAGGAGGGAGCTGGTGTCAGTGAGTGAGTGAGGAGGGAGCTAGTGTCGGTGAGTGAGGAGGGAGCTGGTGTCAGTGAGTGAGTGAGGAGGGAGCTGGTGTCAGTGAGTGAGTGAAGAGGGAGCTGGTGTCAGTGAGTGAGTGAGGAGGGAGCTGGTGTCAGTGAGTGAGTGAGGAGGGAGCTGGTGTCAGAGTGAGTGAGGAGGGAGCTGGTGTCTGTGACTGAGTGAGGAGGGAGCTGGTGCAGGGAGTGAGTTAGGAGGGAGCTGGTGCAGGGAGTGAGTTAGGAGGGAGCTGGTGCAGGGAGTGAGTGAGGAGGGAGCTGGTGTCAGAGTGAGTGAGGAGGGAGCTGGTGTCAGAGTGAGTGAGGAGGGAGCTGGTGTCAGTGACTGAGTGAGGAGGGAGCTGGTGTCAGTGAGTGAGTGAGTGAGGAGGGAGCTGGTGTGAGTGAGTGAGTGAGGAGGGAGCTGGTGTCAGTGAGTGAGTGAGGAGGGAGCTGGTGTCAGTGAGCGAGTGAGGAGGGAGCTGGTGTCAGTGAGTGAGGAGGGAGCTAGCGTCATTGAGTGAGGAGGGAGCTGGTGTCAGTGAGTGAGGAGGGAGCTGGTGTCAGTGAGTGAGGAGGGAGCTGGTGTCTGTCAGAGTGAGTGAGGAGGGAGCGAGAGTCTGTCAGGACTGAGTGAGGAGGGAGCGAGAGTCTGTCAGGAGTGAGTGAGGAGAGAGCGAGAGTCTGTCAGGAGTGAGTGAAGAGGGAGCGAGAGTCTGTCAGGAGTGAGTGAAGAGGGAGCGAGAGTCTGTCAGGAGTGAGTGAGGAGGGAGCAAGAGTCTGTCATGAGTAAGTAAGAAGGGAGCTGGTTTTTAAAACTCCAAGGGGGTGTGGTCTGAGGCCTACCTACCGTGGCAGGAGGAGGGAGTTGAGGCAGCTGAAGATGAGCATGGGTAACATTGCACACAACGTCATTACGTTGCCGAACTTTCCCTGCAGCTGGTTCTCCCTTGGCATGGCTGAAACATTCATTGCAGAGGTTCCATTGGAGGGCAGTACCGCGCTGGAATCATCCACGTCTTGCAATCTGTACTTAAAATACTGAGGGAGACAAGCACAGACATTACAGATAGAAGAGTGAAATGGAGCAGGAGGGAGAGAGAGTGGATGGGAGGAAGAGGGGGGATGAAGGATAGTGTGGATGGAAGTGATAGAGGAATGAAAGGGGAGAGACAGAGGGAGAGATGAGTATTATTTTTGGTGCTGTATGCTATTGAGTACAGTACTGGGAGGACAGATGACTGCATCAATACTGGGATGGTATAGAAGGGGAGGCTTTAGGGTTTTGGATAATTGAGACCCCTTCTGAGGACGATAGATCCCATAGAAGCAGAAAGGATTGCAGTCGAACCCAAGCAAGTCCAACATTCTGGATGGAAGGCTCATATGTGCTCTTGGTGAGGGTTCAGACTAATTTGACAAGAGAATGAGATGGTGTAGATATATTGGGTTGGAGGAGGTGTAGTCAAACATGGCAGGAAGCTTGGATCAGTTGTGTAGACAAGCAGATGTGGGCACAATGAGGCAGATGGGAAGATCGGTAAAATCAACTGCATCCAATTTAAGGCAAGGAGACCGATAGGTGAGCGGGGGTGAAGTTATGAGTACAGATTGATATGGAATTGCAGAGTGTCAGGGACAGACTGGGAAGGAATTGCAGAGTGTCAGGGACAGACTGGGAAGGAATTGCAGAGTGTCAGGGACAGATTGGTAAGGAAATGGAGAGTGTCAGGGACAGATTGGTAAGAAATTGCAGAGTGTCAGGGACAGATTGATATGGAATTGCAGAGTGTCAGGGACAGACTGGGAAGGAATTGCAGAGTGTCAGGGACAGACTGGGAAGGAATTGGAGAGTGTCAGGGACAGATTGATATGGAATTGGACAGTGTCAGGGACAGACTGGTAAGGAATTGGAGAGTGTCAGGGACAGATTGATATGGAATTGGACAGTGTCAGGGACAGACTGGTAAGGAATTGGAGAGTGTCAGGGACAGATTGATATGGAAGCTGAGGGACACAGATAAGGTGAATAGTGACTCTTTTCCCTGGGGTTGTGAACTAGAAAGGATAGATTTAAGAAAGAGCTGAGGAGCAACTTTCCCCTGTTCCCCTCACTCCCCCCCCCACAAAGGGTGGTGAGTATATGGACTGAACTGCCAGAGGAAGAGGTTGAGGTGGGTACGATTATGATATTTAAAAGACATTTGGACACATATCTGTAGAGGAAAGATTTACAGATACATGGGCCTAAAGCAAACAAATGGGACTTAGGTAGGCAATTTGGTTGGCGTGGACAAAAAGCTATTTTCTGCGCGGTATATCTCCATGATACTATGAGATTAAGAAAGAAATTATGAGGGCAAAGGGGGCCATGTAACATCACTGGCAGATATCCTGGGGCATTTCATAACAGGAGGGTAACCAGTGAAAGAATGGGCCAAACCAGGGACTGTGTGTGGGACGACAGGAAGCAGGCAGACTCTAAAAGGAATACTTCTCTTCTACATTCACCAAGGAGAAAGACGTTACCGGTGGAGATTTCTGGGATGGAGGTGGTAATATTTTAGAGCATATTTTTAGGCATCTCTCCTGTAAGCCCAAACTCAGGCCACAGTGGGAATCAAAGGAGGAGATTGTGGGAGTCCTGACAGTGAACTTAAGACGTTTATTGGCTGTTGGTGGGCGCTAGGAGACAGAGAACAGTCAATGTGGTACCTCTAATCAGGAGCAGCAGAGATCTGAAAGTAATTACAGGCCAGCCAGTTTTATGTCTGTGGTACAGACATTACTAGAAAAGATTAGCTTTTCTGAGAGGATAGATTAATATATAATGGTACAGCACAGGAACAGCCACAATATTGTGCCAAACCAATTAAATTAGCAATCAAATGGACAACGAATCGCTTCTGCCTACAAAATGTCCATATCCCTCCATCTTCCTTACATCCACGTGCCTATCAAAATGGCTCTTAAAAGTGCAAAAATGCTTAATATCTGCCTCCACCACCACCCCAGACTGCGCATTCTAGACACACCTTCTCCTGTGTAAAAAACTTGCCTTTGAAATTATCCCTCACCTTAAATGCATGCCCTCTGGCATTAGGCATTTCAACCCTGGGAAACAGATGTTCCCGGTCTTTATCTCTTTATACCTGTCACAGTCTTGTAAATCTCTAGCAGATCTCCCCTCAGACTCTGCTGCTTCAGAGAAAACGACCCGAGTTTATCCAGCCTCTCACGATAGCACATGCCCTCTAATCCAGGCAGCATCCTGGTAAACCTCTTCTGCATCCTCTCCAAAGCCTCCACATCCTTCCTGTAGTGGGGTGACCAGAACTGTATGCAGTACTCCAGATGCGGCCTAACTAGAGTTTTATAAAGCTGCAACAAAACTTCTTGAATGTTGAACTTAATGCCTCGACTAATAAAGGCGAACATGCCCTATGAATTCTCTTCTTCACCACCCTATCAACCTGTGCAGCCAATTTCAGGGAGCTATGAACTTGGACCCCAAGATTCCTTTGCTCTTCAACATGGTTTAGGGTCTTTCAGTTAACAGTGTATGGTCTCTAATTTGACGTGCCAAGGCACAACACTTCACAGTTGGTGGGGTTAAACTCCATCTGCCATTTCTCCACCAACATCTGCAATTGATTGATACCTGCCATATTCTTTGTCAGTTTGCTACTCTATCCCCAACATCACAAATTTTTGAATCATCTGCAAATTTACTAATCCACCCATCTATGTTTTCATCCAAGTCACTTATATACATCACAAACAGATGTCCCAGTACAGAACTCCACTAATCACAGACGTGATTCAGCTAGAATAAATGTCATCGTATGGGCACAGCAGTTCTGAATCCAAACAGCCAATCCATGGATCCCATGCATCCTAATCTTCCGAATGTGTTTCCCATGAGGGACCTTGCCAAATGCCTTACTAAAACCCATGAAGGCTCTACCTTCATCAATCACCCTCATCACCTCGTCAAAAAACTCAATCAAGTTCATAAGACACTATTTGCACCACACAATGCCATGCTGACTCTCCCCAATTAGGTTATTATTTTCCAAATACTCATAAACCTTATCCCTAAGAATTCCCTTCAATAACTTCTCTACCACTGGAAACACGTCTGCAGTTTCCAGAGTTATCCCTGGTTCCTTTCTTGGCCAGTCCTCCAGAACCTCCCCTGTGCCTAGACAGGACATGAAGATATTGATCAGAGCCCCAGCAATCTCTTCAATTTCCTCGATGAATGTCAGGCCCTGGGACTTAATCACCTTAATGCTCTTTCAGAGACCTAACTCTATCTCCTCCTTGACCTCGAAACGCTTGAGCATATCAATGTGCTCGGCCCTGATCTCCCTATCCTTCGTGTCTTTGTTCTTGGTAGATACTAATGTAAAGTACTCTTCAAGGACCTCACCCAAATCCACCGCATCCAAGCAAATGTTCCCCCCTTTATCTTTGAGTGGTCCCACCCTCTCCCTAGTTATCCTCTTGCTCCTGATGTATGGAATGCCTTTGGATTCTCTTTAATCTGACTTTCCAAGGACTCTTCATGGCCCGTCCTGGCTTTCCTAGTTCTCTTTGAGCTTTTTCTCTGTCTTCTTTATAATCCTCAAGGGCTCTGGTTGATCCTAGCTTCCTAAACTTTACATACCTTTCCTTTTCCTTCTTGACCTCTCACGACATCCAAGGTTCTCTTACCTTGCCATCCTTGTCCTTCCTTCTGACTGGAACATACTTCTCCTGTACTTTGTGTATTTGGTCTTTAAACACCTTCAGTATGGTGGATGTGGATTTGTCCAAACACAGCTGTTCCCAATTAATTCTCCCTGCTTCCTGCCTAATACTCCCAATATTCTCATAATTAGCCCTGCTAAAACCCTCCCGCAAGGTCCATACTTACCCTTGTTTATAAATATCTTAAAACTTAAGGAGTTGTGGTCACTGTTCCCTAACTGTTCACCCACTGAAAGGTCGGTCACCTAGGCAGCCTCATTACCCAACACCAGGTCCAGTACAGCTCCTCTTCTTGTTGGACTATCTACATATTGATTTAAGAAACACTCCAGGATGCACCTAACAATTTCTGCCCCACTTAAACCTCTTGCACTAAGAAGATCCCAGTTTATCTTAGGGAGGCTGAAACTCCCATGACAACAACTCTACTGTTTTTGCACCTTTCCTTAATCTGCCTGCATATCTGTTCCTCAGTGTCCTGGTGGCTACTGGGGGGGTTGTTGATACAATCCCATCAGGGTGATTGCACTCTTCCTGTTCATTAGTTTAGTAGTTCCATTTAATATTTTTGACTCAGACGGCAAACCCTCCCATATGTCCTCCCTAAGTGTCGCTGCGATATTGTCACTGATCAGAAGAGCAACTCTGCTCTCCCCCTCCCCCCCCACCTTTTTTACCTCACTCTTTATCTTTTCTAAAACATCAAAATCCTGGGACATTAAGCATCCATTTCAATCCCTCTCTCAACCAGGTGTCTGGTTTAACACAATAGTTCCATGCTCTAAGTTCATCACCTTTACCCATAGTACTCCTAGCATTAAAACACACTTGCTTCAAACTATCTGTGTCATCGTATCCATTACTTTGCTCCTCCCTGCTTTTGCTGGCCCTGACATCTACCTTCCCCTCCATCCCTCCATTTTCTGACCTGGTGCTTTGGTTCCCACCCCTCCTGCTAAACTAGTTTAGCCCTGACCCCGAGTAGTGGACTATATCGCTCTATTTCCTGTCTGTTTATGTGTCTGTCCAAATGCTGCTTAAACATTCCCAATGTACCTGCTTTCCCCCATTTCCTATCCTGGCAGCAAGTTCTGTGTCTCTACCACTCTGTGTAACAGTCTGTTCCAAGCCTACACTGGGGTCCGTCCCCCGCTTTTCCTACACTACATCGACGACTGCGTTGGTGCTGCTTCCTGCACCCAGGTCGAACTCGTTAACTTCATCAACTTTGCCGCCAGTTTCCACCCTGCCCTCATATTTACCTGGTCCATTTCTGACACCTCCCTCCCCTTTCTCCATCTCTCTGTCTCTATCTCTGGAGACAGCTTATCTACTGATGTCTATCATAACCCACTGATTCTCGCAGCTACCTAGACTATACCTGTTCCCATACTGTTACTTGTAGAAATGCCATCCCCTTCTCTCAACTCCTCCGTCTCCACTGCATCTGCTCTCAGGATGAGGCTTTTCATTCCAAAACGAAGGAGATGTCCTCCTTTTTCAAAGAAAGGGGCTTCCCTTCCTCCACCATCAACACTGCCCTCAGCCGTATCTCTTCCATTTCACGCATGTCTGCTCACATCCCATCCCCTACCACCCTACCAGGGATAGAGTTTCTCTTGTCCTTACCTACCATTGCAGCAGCTTCTGCATCCAGCATATAGTTCTCTGAAACATCCACCATCTCCAACATGATCCCACCACCAAGCACATCTTTCCCGCCCCCGCCCCCACTTTCTGCTTTCCACTGGGATTGCTCCCTGTGTGACTCCCTTGTCCATTCGACCCTCCCCACTGATTACACTCCTGGCACTTCACTTTGCAAGTGCCACACCTGCCCCTACACCTCCTCCCTCATTAACATTCAGGGCCCCAAACAGTCCTTCCAGGTGAGGCGACACATCACCTGCGAGTCTGTTGGGGTGATATACTGCGTCTGGTGCTCCTGGTGTGGTTTTCCTGCATATCGGTAAGACCCAACATAGTTTGGGAGATTGCTTCGCCAAGCATCTACGCTCCATCCACCAAAAGAAGCGTGATCTCCCAGTGGCCACCCATTTTAATTCTACTTCCCACTACCATTGTGATATGTCAGTCCACAGCCTCTTCTACTGTCGTGATGAGGCCACACTCAGTTTGGAGGAACAACACCTTATATTCTGTCTGGGTAGCCTCCAACCTGATGGCATGAACATCGATTTCTCAAGCTTCTGGTAATGTCCCCCTCTCTGCCCTCTCCTTCACCAGTTCCCATTCCCTTTTCCCTCTCTTACCTTATCTCATTACCGGCCCACTGCCTCCCTCTGGAGCTCATCCCCTCCTTTTCTTCTTCCCATGGCCTTCTATCCCCACCTATCAGATTCCCCCTTCTCCAACCCTATATCTCTTTCACCAATCAACTTCCCAGCTATTTACTTCATCCGTTCCCCTCCCAGTTTCACCTATCACCTTGTGTTTCTCTCTCCCCTCCTCCGCTTTTTAAATCTACTCCTCATCTTTTTTTCTTTAGTTCTGCCAAAGAGTCTTGGCCTGAAATGTCGACTGTACTTTCTTCTATAGATACTGCCTGGCCTGTGGAGTTCCTCCAGATTTTATGTGTGCTACTCTGTGTAAGTACTTGCCTTGAAAATCTTCTTTACATTCCACCCCTCTCACCGTAGAGCTATGCTCTGAAGTATTTGACATTTCTATCTGGGAAAAAGACTACCTATCCAAGCTATTCCTCTTGTGATTTTATATACAGTACTTTTATCTGGTCACCCTTCAGTTTCTGACAGTCCAGAGTTTTACAGTTCATAGTCTCAATGACAGTATCCTGGTGAAATTCTTCTGCACTCTCTTCAAGGCCTCCACATCCCTCCTGTAGCAAAGGTGATTTAATCAAAGGGCATAAATGTAATATAGAGGTTTAAAAGGGATAAGATGGAGATTTTATAGCCCACCTCTCCTTCCATGAATGGCAGAACTCTGAAACATGCACTGCGGGAGGGGGTAGTGAAGGCAGACTCATGGAATTGAAGAAATATCTGGATGTGTATTTGAATCACCAAGGCAAAAATGTTTCATACAAACTTCTGGTAATGAGATTACTGTAGATAAATACATCATGGTTCCGGCAATGAAATTACTGTAGATAAATACCTCACTGCTCTGGTGGACGAGATTACTGTAGATACTTGAAGATACCTCACGGTTCTGGTGAATGGGATTACTGTAGATACTTGAAGATACCTCACTGTTCTGGTGAATGGAATTACTGTAGATAGATACCTCACTGTTCTGGTGAATGGAATTACTGTAGATAGATACCACACTGCTCTGGTGAATGGAATTACTGTAGATAGATACCACACTGTTCTGGTGAATGAGATTACTGTAGATAGATACCTCACTGTTCTGGTGAATGGGATTACTGTAGATAGATACCACACTGTTCTGGTGAATGAGATTACCGTAGATAGATACCCTATAATTCTGGTGAATGAGATTACCGTAGATAGATGCCTCATTGTTCTGGTGAATGAGATTACTGCAGATAGATACATCACGGTAGTGTTGCGGTTAGTGTGACGCTATTACAACTTGGAGTACCAGAGTTCAGAGTTCAATTCCCACGTCATCTGAAATGAGTTTGTACATTCTCCCTGTGGAGCACAGAATGTGTGGTTTTCTCTGGTACCTGTTTCTTCCAACAGTCCAAAGGCATACCAGTTAGTAGGTTAATTGGCCATTGTAAATTGTGCAGTGAATTAGACTAGGGTTAACTCGTAGGCTGCTGGGCAGTGTGGTTTAAAGGACCAGAAGGGCCCATCCTGCACTGTACCTGTAAATAAATAAATAAATAAATAGATGCTTTATGGTTGCCGTGGACACACTGGGCTAAAGAGGTTTCTGTATTACATGGCTGTGCGACTCTGGGAGTGGAAGAGAGGGAGGGAGGGAATGGTTCAGTGGCTGAGAAGGACAACTGGGACAGGGTTGGCAGGGATCAGGGATACACACCTGAATGGCTGTCATGAAAAAGTTCCAAGGAAGAAGGGTTCCGAGTCCCAGGATGAGGAAGATCAGCCACACAGCCTTGAACCTGTTTCAGGGACAGAATCAGCAGTTGAGTAACACACTCCAAACCCCACACACGGACCTGACAACTCACATTCCATCCCACCCTGAAGCCTGGACTTCTCTGAGGCAGTATGACCCTGTGACTCATACAGTTCCTGGTGCTGTCCCACCTTGGCATTGAGAAGCTCATTGTTACATGGACCATTCTGTCTCCAGCCCCCATTCAGTCCCATCATTCACACTTACTTGTGTTTCAGTTTCGTAAGGATGGTTTTGGGGACAGACAGTAGAGCTAGTGTTTAGGGACGGGGATGTGGGGGAATTAGAGGACAGCGATTAATAATCTGAACCTTCACTCCACGTTCGAAGCCCAGCAATGTCGATGTGGGCGGATGTCAGAACAGCAGACCGTCAAGCTGAGGGCTGATCGTGAGACTGGAATTCGAGTCCAGTATTCAGGGTCCCATCGTCAGCAGCTCTGGAGTTTGAGGTCTGGACTTTGGACCCCCGCTCATTATCATCTGTGAGCTCAGGGTCGACCAGAAGTCCAGACATTGGGGCGCAATGACCAGAGACTAGAGTCTGCCAATCTGTGTGAGTCAGCTGGCGAAGTTGAAGGCCCAGTGTCTGCGAATCCACAAGTTCACTGGAGGCTGGAGGCCGAAGATGGCCTGTTCTGGTGTGAGAGGGCTGTGTCTGTGTGTGTGGGAGGGAGGAAGGAACAGGCTAGTGTTGCTTTGTCACTTGAGATGTTTCGCTTTGTTGTGCTCCGTGTTGCTCTCCTAAGCATGGTGGGCATACTACATTGGCACCACGTGTGGCAACACTTGCCACCGTGCCCCAGCACATCCTTGGTTGTGTTGGTTGTTAACGCAAACAACTCATTTCACTGTATGTTTCGATGTACACGTGATTCTGAATCTGAAACACTAACCCTACTTGTGACAAACACCGACCATCCTGACCCATCTCATGCTGGCCACTTCACCGATTCCTCAGCAACCCCCCCCACACCGACTGCCCCGTCTCCCCCATTCCGCAATGACCACCCTGTCCTGTCTCAGATCAGTGACCCCCCCATTCCGCAATGACCACCCTGTCCTGTCTCAGAACACGATCACCCTCCTATTCAGCAATGACCACCCTGTCCTGTCTCAGATCAGTGACCCTCCCATTCCGTAATGTCCACCCTGTCCTGTCTCACATCACAATGACCCTCCTATTCCACAATGACCACCCTGTCCTGTCTCAGATCAGTGACCCTCCCATTCCGCAATGACCACCCTGTCCTGTCTCAGAACACGATCACCCTCCTATTCAGCAATGACCACCCTGTCCTGTCTCACATCACAATGACCCTCCCATTCCGTAATGTCCACCCTGTCCTGTCTCACATCACAATCACCCTCCCATTCCGTAATGTCCACCCTGTCCTGTCTCACATCACAATCACCCTCCCATTCCGTAATGTCCACCCTGTCCTGTCTCACATCACGATCACCCTTCCATTCCGTAATGTCCACCCTGTCCTGTCTCACATCACGATCACCCTCCCATTCCGTAATGTCCACCCTGTCCTGTCTCACATCACAATCACCCTCCCATTCCGTAATGTCCACCCTGTCCTGTCTCACATCACAATCACCCTTCCATTCCGTAATGTCCACCCTGTCCTGTCTCACATAACAATCACCCTCCTATTCAGCAATGACCACCCTGTCCTGTCTCACATCACAATGACCCTCCCATTCCGTAATGTCCACCCTGTCCTGTCTCACATCACAATCACCCTCCCATTCCGTAATGTCCACCCTGTCCTGTCTCACATCACGATCACCCTCCCATTCCGTAATGTCCACCCTGTCCTGTCTCACATCACGATCACCCTCCCATTCCGTAATGTCCACCCTGTCCTGTCTCACATCACAATCACCCTTCCATTCCGTAATGTCCACCCTGTCCTGTCTCACATCACAATCACCCTCCCATTCCGTAATGTCCACCCTGTCCTGTCTCACATCACAATCACCCTTCCATTCCGTAATGTCCACCCTGTCCTGTCTCACATCACAATCACCCTTCCAATGTCCACCCTGTCCTGTCTCACATCACAATCACCCTCCCATTCCGTAATGTCCACCCTGTCCTGTCTCACATCACAATCACCCTTCCATTCCGTAATGTCCACCCTGTCCTGTCTCACATCACAATCACCCTTCCATTCCGTAATGTCCACCCTGTCCTGTCTCACATCACGATCACCCTTCCATTCCGTAATGTCCACCCTGTCCTGTCTCACATCACAATCACCCTCCCATTCCGTAATGTCCACCCTGTCCTGTCTCACATCACAATGACCCTCCCATTCCGTAATGTCCACCCTGTCCTGTCTCACATCACAATGACCATCCTATCCAGCAATGTCCACCCTGTCCTGTCTCACATCACAATCACCCTCCCATTCCGTAATGTCCACCCTGTCCTGTCTCACATCACAATCACCCTTCCATTCCGTAATGTCCACCCTGTCCTGTCTCACATCACAATCACCCTCCCATTCCGTAATGTCCACCCTGTCCTGTCTCACATCACAATCACCCTTCCATTCCGTAATGTCCACCCTGTCCTGTCTCACATCACAATGACCATCCTATTCAGCAATGTCCACCCTGTCCTGTCTCACATCACGATTACCCTCCCATTCCGCAATGACCACCCCACACTGACTACCCTATCGCACCCATCAACACAATGACCACCCCGTCCCATCCCACAGCACACTGAAGGCCCCTCCCTCAATGATCCCCCCCACCCATGCCATCCCATCCTCCAACCTCCCTGTCCCATACTGACCGGTCCACTGGCTCCTGCTCCCTCATCTTTGTCATTTCTGTTCCCTCTGGTACGCGCGTTCAACCTGTGGGGAAGGAAAGGGCAGAGGTTAGGGAGGTGTCCACTGACCTCAAAACACTGCCTATCAATTCAGACCCTGCTCCCCCTTGCCTCGCATCCATTGACCTGCTCTTCCCGACCCACCCTCCCCAGACCAGGCCCACACCAGCCTACTTCTGCTCAGCAGCCCAGACCTGCTACACAACAGGCGTGAACATCATACAGAGTCATTCAGCACAGAAACAGGCCACTCAGCCCAACATGACCAAGGTATCTATCCAAACTAGTCTCATTCGTTTGCAGTGGTCCATGTCCTGTCAAATCCTTTCAACCCATATATCCATCTTAAAAGTATTTTAAACAATGTAATTGTACCTGCTTCGACAGTGTCCTCCTGTGGGTCATTCTATCAACCTCTGACCCCTCAGCTCCACTTTCTCCTCCTACCTTAGTTTTACACCCCTGCACTGAAGAAAGACCATGTGGGTTAATCCTATTTGTACCCCTCGTGATTTTAAACACCGCTATAAGGTCACACTTCAGCTTCCTTCATTTATTCAGGAATAAATGTCCCAGCGTATTTAGTATCTCCTTATAGTTCAAGCCTTCCAATCCTGGTGACATTCCCACAATTCATTTCTGCACTCTTTCCAACTTAATCTCATCCTTCCAATAGCTGGGCAGAAGGAGTGGAGTCATTGAGTGACTCTGTTAAATGTGAAACCAGGTATTTAAATCTAGCAAAAAGGAATTGTGAATACTCAAGGAGTGTTGGCTGTGGCTGATTGAGAGAAAGGCATGGCAGAGAACAGGCAATACAGCAGGGCTCCATGGACCCCTTGCTTAATGGGATTTGTCCATGGAAGAAAAAGATTGGGAACCCCTGCAAAAGAGCACTCTAATGCACAAAAACACCACAGAAAAAAAAGTGATTTATATGGAGCTGACAGAAATATTAAAAATACTGTTAAATCTAAGGAACAGGATAGTAAAATTACCAGATGTAACAGGAGGTCTAAGGAATGGGAACTTGCTGGAGCTCTTCAGAGGAGGTTCAAGAAAGTGACAGATTCAAATCACATGGAAGCAAGACCTTCTGCCCAACCAGTCCAGGCTGATCAGCATTCCTATACTCTCGTTTGTCAGCATTATCTAAAGCTTTCCTGTCTGTGTACCTGTCCAAGTAATTTTTACATGCTGGTAGTGTACCTACCTCATCTACCTCCTCTGGCAGCTTGTTCCAGACATTGACCCCCTTGGGTGAAAAAGTTGCCCCTCAGGTTCCTCTGGTTTTTGATTCCCCAGCTCTGGGAAAGGATCGTGCACACGAGACATCTTATTTACAGTCTGAGTGTAAAGAGGTAAGAAACTAAAGCAGATTGTAAGAGCCACGATTGGTGCGTGAATAAGAAACGACTGGTGAGGGCAAGTCTAGGCCTGACGGTCCAGAGAGTTTATAAAGGGGAATATGGAAATTACAGTATAATTAACAATTACTTTGCATCAGCCTTCATAGAAGTACACAAAACCTGACAGATATATTACAGAAGGTCTAGTGAGAACAAGGAACTGCCGGAACCCAGTATTAGCCAAAAAATAGTACCACAGAAATTGGTGAGCTTGAAGGTTGATAAATCCCAGCAACCATACAATCTACATCTAGAGTTTAGAAAGCGTAGTCATCTTCCAAGGTTCTGTGGATTCTGGAAATGTTCCTGGGGATTGTAGGAGAGCAAAAGTAACCCAACTTTTCAAGAAAGGAAGAGAGGAAACACAGAATTACCAAGCTGTTAGTTTCAAGTCAGTGGTGGAATCATGCTGAGATCTATAGTGAAGGACCTAGTAACAAAAACATTAGAAAATAAAAGGTTTGAATGGAGCCAACATTGATTTATGAAAGGAAATCATGTCTTTGACCGATCTGCTGTCTTTGAGAATGTAACACTTAGATAAGGAGGAACAAATGGAGGCGTTGTAATTGGGTTTCTAAAAGGCTTTTGTTCAGGTGGCTGGTCACCAACGTTAAAGAATATGGAATTTGGACTGATGTACCTGACATGGATGGAGAACTTATTCTCCAGCAAACAGCAGAGTTGGAATAAACGGACCCTCCTCAGGTTGACAATCTGCAGCTGGTGCGATATCACAGGGATCTGCACCTGGTCACAACCTAATGTCAACAATTTAGACAAAGGCACCAGATGTCCTGTTGCCCAGTTTGTTGATGAAGCTGGACCCGGTGGGACTGTGAGCATGGATAAGCACGTAAGGTGCAGGAGGTGGCAAGTGGGCAGGCTGAGTGAGTGGGTGAGACAGGGCAGATGGTACATAATGTGGGAAAATGCAAGGTGCACAAATAGGATATTTTCTAAATAGGAATCATTGATGTTTGATGTATACCTCACTGAATGAAATCCTAACTTATCTCCATCAGCTTCACTGGTCCATTCCCTTCCCACATCATCATTGACACCTCAGGCATCTTCCCCCACTTTTAGTTTCCATTTCCAAGTCTCCCTTTCACTTTGGATATCCAGGACCTCCAGCCAGGCTGTTCAGCGGGCTCTTTACTTCAGCGAAGCAGCACCCTCCACACCTCCCCCTTTGGCGGTGCAGTTGAACTCATTCTCACCTTGAATATCTGCTCCTTCAACCCCACAACTGTAGTCACTTTCTTCAAGCCCAAGAAGACTTTCGGCAAACTGGCCTTAATAACTCAGGGCGAAGAGAGTAAAAGCTGGTTGGTCATGACACAGTTGTGCAGGTTGCTGGGGAGGCTGCATTTGGAATATTGTGTTCAGTACTGGTTGCCTTGCTACAGGAAAGATGCTGCCAGAACTTGAGCGACTGAATTATAAGAAGAGGTTGGACACGTTATAACCTTATTCCTTATAGCCTAAGGACTGTTTGTCACTCTTAGTTTTTCATTGATTCTATTCTATTTCTTTCCCCTACTATGAATGCCTGCAAGAAAATGAATCTCATGGCAGTACAGTATATGGTGACATATTCATAGGGAATAATAACTTTACTTTGAACTTTATAGCACAGGGGTCCGAGAGGGATCTAACACAGGGTGAATGCACTAGGCCAGAGTTGGGGAAATTAGGAACTACAATACCTATGTGGAAGCAGCTGTGAAAGGAAGTCATTGAAGTAGCTACAAAAACAACTTCTAAAGGACACTTGGACAGGTACATGGGGTGGAAAGCCTTAGATGATTATGGGCCAAATGCTGGCAGACGGGGCTAGCTTGGATGGGGCATTTTGGTCGTATGGGCAAGTTGGGTCATACAGCCTGTTTCCTGTGCTATATAACCGTGTAACTATGGCAACTCACAAGATCGAAAGCCATGCTGCTCTCTCTGTTCGATACATTGAACAGTTCTTGCTTCACACCAGGGGAGGCCACCATCCTCAGCATGTCTCCCTTCACACTGGTGACTGTACTGGTGGCATTTCCTGCACTCCTACAGAGCTCAACAAGACTTTACGATCAATTCCCATCCTGTTTTTGGTTCCACTCATCCATACCCGATTCTTCCCTTCCCTTAGTCATTGGTTTATTAATGCCATGTACTGAGATACAGAGAACTTTGCCTGCCATCCAGGAAGTCATTCCATACAAAGAACATAGAGGCAGTAAAGAGAAGAGAACACAGAATCTAACGTTACAGTTGCAGAGAAAACGCAGTGCAGGCAGACAAAAGCAATACATGGACTATGACAAGGTAGATTTTGATGTCGAGTTCATTTTATCATACTAGGAAACCATTCAATAGTCATATAACAGTGGAATGGAAGATGTCCTTGAGCCTGCTGGTGTGTGCTTTCAGGCTTTTGTATCTTCTGCTGATGGAAGAGGGGAGAGGGGAGAGGGGAGAGGGGAGAACGTCCAGGGTGGGAGGGACCTTTGATTGTGTTGCCTGCTTTATCGAGGCAGTGGGAAGTGTTGACTCCTGTGAAGGGGAGACGTTGTAGTCTTGGGTAGAGTATTTGCATTTGGATAGGATGCTTTCTACAGTGCATCGATAAAAATTGGTGAGAGATGACTGAGGACGTGCTGAATTTCCTCAGCCTCCTGATGCACTGGTGAGCTCTCATGGCCATGGAGAGTTTACATGGCTTACCGGAGAGATCTACACCTAGGAACTTGAATTTCTTCTGCACCCTTTCAAGCTCAGTGCAGGGTGATCAAAGTTACACACAATATTCCAAAAGTGGCTGAATGATACCTCGAACAACTGCAACATCATTCTCTCTCTCCCTCACCTGGATCCATCTATCACCTAACGGCTCTTGCTCTTCCCAAGTGTTGTGTATTGGCTGTCTTCCTTCTTTACTTTCCAGTTCTGATGAAGGGTTTCTACCCAAACATCATCTGTCCCTTTCCCTCCAGGGAAGATGCCTGATCCATTGAGCTCCTCCAACTCCTTTCTGTGTTGGTTCATCTTCAGTCTCGGATGGTTACAGCTCCCGGGGTTAAGTGAATTAACAACTCTAGGTAGCCTCCAAACAGGTAATGCTAACCTAACAGGTGCTTCCAGGCTGTCTTTGATTCCTCCAATCAGACAGTATCTTTCACCTCTCCCTCCACCTCCCACCCCCCCCCCCCACTCTCTGCTCTCCTGCAGAATCACTCTCAATATGGCTCCCTTGTCCACGCATCCTTCCCCACCAATCTCCCTCCTGGCACTTATCCCTGAAAGCAGGACAAGTGCTACACCTGCCACTTCACCTCCTCCCTCACCATTCAGGGCCCCAAACAGTCCCTCCAGGTGAGGAAGTCTGCAAGTCTGTCTATTGTATCCAGTGCTCTCAGTGCGGTCCCCTCGGTATCAGTGAGGTCTGGCACAGACTAGGGACAGCTTTGTTGAGCATCTTCACTCCATCTACTACACCAAGCGGGATTCCTCGGGGACACCCATTTTAATTCTACTTCCCATTCCGATGTGTCGGTCCACAGCCTCCTCTACCATCGTGACGATTCCAGTCTCAGGTTGGAGGAGCAACAACTCATCTTCCATCTGGACAGACTCCAACCTGACAACATGGACATTGATTTCTCTAACTTCTGGTAATTTCTCCTCCCTCCTCTTTCACTATTTTTCCATTCCCCATTCTGGCTCCCATTTACCTATTCCCTTCTCCTCGCCTGTCCATCACCTCCCTCTCGTGCCCCTCCTCCTTCCCTTTCTCTCATGGTCCACTTTCCTCTCCTATCAGATTAGTTAGAGTCATAGAAGACTACAGCACAGAAACAAGCCCTTCAGCCCATCTAGTCCATGCGGAATTAGGGAATAATGTCCCAACATATTCAACCTTTTCCTATAACTCAGGCCCTCAAGGCCCAGCAAAATCATTGTAAATCTTTTTCTGCATTCCTTCAATCTCATTTACATCTTTCCTGTGGGTAGTTGACCAAAACAGTACACAATATGCCAAATTAGCCCTTGCAACGTCTTATACAATCTCAACATAACATCTCAAATCCTGTGATGTTAGTCCTGTTAGTCGTGACGAAGGGTCTCGGCCTGAAACGTCGACTGTACCTCTTCCTAGAGATGTTGCCTGGCCTGCTGCGTTCACCAGCAACTTTGATGTGTGTTATCTCAAATCCTGTACTCAATACATTGATTAAAGGCCAACATGCCTAACGTCTTCTTTATGACCCTATCTACCTGTGATGTCACATTGAAGGAATTATGGATCTGTATTTCCAGATTCCTCTGTTCTACTCCACTCCCCAGTGCCCTGCCGTTCATCGTGTAAGACCCACCCAGGTTGGTACAACACTTCGTATTAAAGTGGAGAAGATGGTGGTGCGACGGCAGCGCATGCGGCCTCTCCGGTGATGAATATCTGTTATCTGTCAAGTAGGGGACCATGCACAATTCTGATTTGATGGAGACAGACATGAGTGCATAGCGGAACATCTGGAAAACTTCTGAAATGTCTGCTTTGCTACCGCTGCTACTGTGTGGTAACCGGAATCTCTGGAGCTATAGGCCTCGAAATCCTCAGCTTTGCGTGTTTCAGCGGCCGGGGAGAGGTCGAAGGCGCGTGGTAGAGGATGGCGCTCGGGAGGCTGTATTGGAGAGGCTGCTCAGAAGCTCAGAATTTTCGGACGGATGGACTCAGTGTCGGCTGTGGTCGGCTGCTTCCAAGGTATCGGCAAGTTGACGGTGCCTGGAGGTTTATGGCGGGGAGTTTCTCCCTTTTGCCGCCTGCTATCGGGGACTTGGGAGTCGATCGACTCGGGACTTTGAGACTTTTTTTTACTGTGCCCATGGTCTGTTCTTTATCAAATTATGATATTGCTTTGCACTGCTGTAACTATATGTTATAATTATGTGGTTCTGTCAGTGTTAGTCTTTGATCTGTCCTGTTTTCTGTGATATCACTCTGGAGAAACATTGTATCATTTCTTAATGCATGTATGCATTTCTAAATGACAATAAAAGAGGACTGAGTGTTCTCATAATCTAATCTAAACTCCATCTGCCATTTTTCCAGTTGATCGTAATTCTGCAAGCTCTGATAGTCTTCCTCACTTACACTACACCCCCAGCTTTTGTGTCATCCACAAATTTGCTGATCCAGTTTACCACATTATTATCCAGATTATTAATATAAATGACAAACAACAACAGACCCAGCACCGATCCCTGTGGCAGGCTACTAATCACAGACCTACAGTCATTGAGACAACCATCTAGAAGCACTCTCTAGCTTCTTCCAGAAAGTCAATGTCTAATCCAATTTACTACCTCATCTTGAATGCCGAGCAACTGAACCTTCTTGACCAAACTCACATACGGGACCTTGTCAAGTGCCATGTAGACAACATCCATTGTCTTGCCTTCGTCAACTTTCCCGATAACTTCCTCAAAAAACTCTATAAGATTGGTTAGACATGACTTAGCACACACAAAACCAGTTGGTTATCCCTGATTAGTCCCTGTCTATCCAAATACTCATATATCCAGTCCCTTAGAATACCTTCCAATAACTTTCCCACCGCTGATGTCAGACTCACCGGCCTATAATATCCTGGCTTAATGTTAGAGCTTTCCTTAAACAACAGAACAACAACTATCCTGCAATCCTCCGGCACATCACCCATCGTTAAGGATGTTTAATATCTTTGCTAGGGCCCCCCTGCAGTTTCTGCACTTGCCCCCCACAGGGTCTGAAGGAACACCTTGTCAGGCCCTGGGGATTTATCCACCCTAATTTGCATCAAGACAGCAAACACCTCCTCCTCTGTAATCTGTATAGGGTCCATGAATACAATGTTGCTTTGCCTCACTTCTATAGATTCATGTGTCCATCTCCTGAGTAAATACAGATGCAAAAAAAATTCCACTGAAGATCTTCTCCATCTCTTTCAGCTCCAAGCATAGATTACCACTCTGATCTTCCAGAGGACCAATTATATCTTTTGCTCTTAATATATCTGTTGAAGTCCTAATGATTCTCCTTCACTTTGTCTGCTAGAGCAACATCATGGCTTCTTTCAGCCCTCCTGATTCCTTTCTTAAGAGTTCTCTTGCATTTCTTACACCCCATAGTGCCTCATTTGTTCCTGCCTGCCTACACTTGCTGAGCACGTCCTTCTTTTTCTTAATGAGGATCTCAAAATCTCTCAAAAACCACGGTTCCATAAACCTGTTATCCTTGCCTTTTATTCTGACAGGAACATACAAACTCTGTACTCTGAAAATTTCACTTTTTAAGGCCTTACATTTACCAAGAACACCTTAGCCAGAAAACAATCTCTTCCAATCCACACTTGACAGATTCTTTACAATATCATCAAAATTAGCCTTTCTCCAATTTAGAATCTAAGGACCAATCCAATCTTTTTCCACAATTACTTTGAAACTAACAGCATTATGATCACTAGATGCAAAGTGCTCCCATACACAAACTTCTGTCACCTGCCCTGTCTCATTTCCTCATAAAATGGAGGAGAAGCTGGCGGTGCGACGGCGGCGTGCGCAGTCTCTCCGGTGATGAATATCTGTTATCCGTCAAGTAGGGGACCGTGCACAGTTCTAATTGGATGGAGACGAACATGAGAGCACAGAGGGACATCTGGAAAACTTCTGAAATGCCCGCTTCGCTGCCGCTGCTACTGTGTGGTAACCGGAATCTCTGGAGCAGAAGGCCCTGAAATCCTCAGCTTTGCATGTTTCAGCGGCCGGAGCGAGGTCGAAGATGCTCGGCAGAGGCTGGCGCTCAGGAGGCTGTATTGGAGAGGCTGGTCGGAGGCTCTAAGTTTTCGGACAGATGGACTCAGTGTCGGCTGTGGTCGGCTGCTTCCAAGGCATCGGCAAGTTGACGGTGCCTGGAGGTTTATGGCAGGGAGTTTCTCCCTTTTGCCGCTGCTATCGGGGACTCGGGAGTCGATCCACTCGGGGACTTTTGAGCCTTTTTTTTTAAACCATGCGCATGGTTTGTTCTTCAACAAATTATGGTATTGCTTTGCACTGCACTGTTGTAACTATATGTTATAATTGTGTGGTTCTGTCAGTGGTGGTCTTTGGCTTGTCCTGTTTTCTGTGATATCACTTCGGAGAAACATTGTATCATTTCTTAATGCACGTATGCATTTCTAAATGACAATAAAAGAGGACTGAGTGTTCTCATAATCTAAAAAAAATCTAAAGATCTTCTATCACAATCTCTCTACTTGAGATTTCTATGTACTGATTAAGGAAACTTTCCTGAACACAATTGACAAACTCTTTCCCATCTGGCCTTTTTACAGTTTCAGAGTCCCTGTCAATATGTGGAAAGTTAAAATCACCTACTATCACAACCTTATGTTTCTTGGAGCAGTCTACGATCTCTCCACGTGTGTTCTTCTCAATCCCGCAGACTGTTAGGTGATTCCATTAACTTGGTCCTAACTTTCTTATTCCTCAGTTCTACCCATAAAGACTCACAAGATGAACTCTCCAGTCTATCCTGACGGAACAAGGCTGTGATATTTTCCCTGACTAGTAATGCTACACCTCGCCTTTTAATCCCTCCCGCTTTATCACATCTAAAACAATGGGTGCCCAGAACACTGAGCTGCCAGTTCTGCCCCTCTTGCAACCAAGTCTATGTTGTAATTCCATTCCATAACCTCACCTGCCTTTCCCACAATACTCCTTACATTAAAATATGTGCAGCTCTGAACATTAGTCCCGCCATGCTCGACCTTCTGATTCCTGACTTTCTATGCAGTCTTAACAACATCTGTCTCCACGATCTCTCCACTATCTGTTCTGGCTCTCTTATTCCCAGCCCCTGCAACTCTAGTTTAAACATCCCCATGCAGCACAAGCAACCCTACCTGCTAGAATATTAGTTCCCCTCCATTTCAGGTGCAAACCATCTCTTGTGTATAAGTCCCACATTCCTTGAAAGAGAGCCAATGATCCAAAAACCTGAAGCCCTCCCTCGCGCACCATCTCCTTAGCCATGTGTTAAACTGTATGATCTTCCTATTTCTGGCCTCACTAGCACATGGCACAGGTAGCAATCCTGAGATCACAACCCTGGAGGTCCCTCCCTTTAACTTAGTACCTAACTCCCGGAACTCATTTTGCAGGACCTCGTCACCCATTCTACCTGTGTCATTGGTACCTACATGGACCATGACCTCTGGCTGCTCACCCTCCCACTTAAGAATGCCGGGGACTTAAAATGAGATGTCCCTACCCTGGCAAGCAGGAAGCAACAAACCATCGGGAATCTCTTTCCTGTCCAAAGAACCTCCTTTCTGTTCACTCATCTCTTCTCCCTCACCCCATTTTCCTTCTGAACCACAGAGCCAGAGACCTGCTTGCTGTGGCCTCTCCCTGGTAGGTATTCCTCTGTGCCCTCACTTCCCAAATAGTGTCCAAAGCACTATACTTATTATTGAGGGGAATGGCCACAGGTGTAACCTGCACTGGCTGCCTATTCCCTTTCCCTTTTTTGATAGTCAACAGGTATTTACCTGCTGCAACTTTGGGGTGACTACCACCTTGCAGCTCCCATCTATCATCTCCTCATTCTCCGCAAGATCATTGTGCTGCAGCTCCAGTTCCTTAACACAGTCTCTAAGGAGTTCAGTGCACCTCATAGAGATTTCGTTAAGAGGAAGAATGGAGGTCTCCCAAAGTTCCCACATTTCACAGAAGGAACATACCAGTAACTCTGGAACCCTTTTCAGGACATTACTAACAAAAATCAAATTACTGGAAACTTACTTAGAGCCTGCATCTGTACTTGTCCAAGCCTATTGAGCCAAAGCCAGACCACACTAACACTGCCCGCTCCAACAATGGCTACTCCACTTACATTGCTGACATGTAAAAGACATTTGGATATGTGTACGGATATGAAAGGTTTGAAGGAATAGTGGCCAAACAGGACTAGCTTAGGTGAGGATGTTTGTCAGCATGGGTGAGTTGGGCTGAAGGGCCTGTTTCTATGCTGTATTACTGTATGAACAGGTGTGGATTGGCTGGATGCTTCCCCTGTCTATGACCATGGGTCACAGTCTCAGAATAAGGGGTCGGCTATTGGAACAGAACAGGAGAAATTTCTTGACTCGTAGGGTGGTGAATCTCTGGAATTCTTGACTCCAGAGGCCATGCAGGCTTGATCTATAAACCATAGATTGATCGGTTTCTGAATACTGAGAGAAAATCAAGCGGTAGTGGTGCAATATGGCATCAGTGTTGATCTTGTTGAGAGGCTTGAGGGAAGGGTGATTGACTCCTGCTCCTGCTTCCTACACTCTGGTATCACAGCGCTCAGCATGGGCTGATGGTTGATATTACATTCACCCAACTCCAAAGAGAAACAATTCAATCACATTTTCATTGTTGAGTCGCTCACCACCATTAACTAAAAACACAATTGATCTGCTCGTGGCGGCTGGGTGACTCTACAGAAGACACAGCAACCCGGAGGCCAAGTGCAGAACTCTGTAAGAACTCGACACATGCGTCATGGAGGGAAACGTTTAATGCAGGTTGAGACCCTACAGCCAGACTCAGGAGAGAGATGGAACTCTCTTCACTTGGCTGGGTGAGTGCAGCTCCAACGACTCTGAAGAAATTCATCACAATTCAAGACAAAGCCATTTGACCACCTGAAAGAACCCCTCCCCCTCCACCGGTGAGTGGAGACTGTAGTGTGCTTGCCTTCTCTGACAGCACATATCAAACGTACCACCTCTACCACAGACACAGGGGAACACCACCTCCTGCGGGTTCCACTCGAAGTCACATCCATTGTTAAAACGTTACCAGTTCTTTACCGTCACTCTGTCTAAATCCTGGAATTCCCTCCCAACAGTACGATGGAAGAGCCTCCACCAGACGGGCTGCAGCAGTTCTCAGTCAGATGTGGGTGGGCAGTGAATACCCAGATCTCATAAAATGAAGAGCACAGGCACAAGGGATGTAATTCTGAAGTCAGTGTACAACTTACATGCGATCTCAGAGAAGGCTGGAAGGGAGAGAGCTTCAAATTGCAGAGTCACAGCCTGAAGTGAGGAAGGGACCAGAGTGTCAGGAACTCGCTCAAAATAACATCCCACACCCAACAACCCACTGCAGCTGAACAGGAGCCAGGTGGATCCTCTCCCTGCCAGCTCGTTGGTGTGAACAATGTGGCTTGAATTTGGTTAATATTCCAACAGTACTGGAGACTGGAGAATCACCAGGAAAAACAAACAGGGAAAAGGAGGGAGGGAGTTGGAAAAAAAAAGGTGGAGCTCAGATCAGAAAAAAAGGACCTCTGGAGGAAGAAGAAAGAGAGAGCTGAGGGGCCTGAGGCAAGAGTAAGGGGGCACAGGAGAGTGGGAGAGATTGAAACCAACCAGTTTCAAAACAGAGAACAACTGTGGGGCAGAGAGAAACAAAGTGTCTAGTCAGTCAGACACAGAGACTGGGGTGAGAGAGAGCAGGAGGTGGAGAGAGGTTGGAGAGACAGGGAGATAGAGAGAGAGACAGAGAGATAGAGAAAAACAGAAAGACAGAGAGAAAGAGAGACGGGGTGAGAGAGAGAGAGAGAGAGACGTTGGAGAGACAGAGATAGGGAGAGACAGAGAGAGAGACACAGAGAGACAGAGGGGGAGAGAGAGAGGGTTGGAGAAATGGAGAGAGATACATAGAAACAGAGATATAGAGAGACAGAACGAGAGAGAGAGGTTGGAGAGAAACAGAGAGAGAGAGAGAATGTGTTGGGTTGGTGGGAGCATTACAACCAGTCAGGGGTCAAGTCCTGTGGGCACTTTTCTAAGGCAGTCAGTCATCAAGTGGCTCAGCCAAGCCCTGTGGAGTTGTGGGATGTTATGAAGGGACACTGAGGGAGAGAGAGAGAGTCTAAAAGAAGAGACTGGGACTCAGTGACAGGCAAAGAAAGTGCATCAGGAATGAGTGTGTCACTCACTGACTGTCATCTTATCAGCTCTGTGACAGGAGGACCGCCCAGGGACACACAAGAACCCAGGAGGTTATCTGCTCCAGCACGTTGCCTGATCCTCTCAAGACGGTCCGGGCCAGGAGGATCCCACACCAGTAAAGGGCTGTCAGAGCAACCATCCTGCAAGGGGAGTTGTCGGGACTTTGTATTACGTCCCTTTGGAGAATGAGTTTCTGACACGACAGCACTTCCTCACCGGCTCTCTCACAGTGTGGCACTCCATCAGCAGTCCAGTGGTACCTTAGCACTGTTCTCTTCTGTAGCCTCACATTCCCTCAGCAATTTCTACTCCTGTAGCCCCACACTCCCTCAATACACTCCCACCCACGGCCCCACACTCCCTCAATACACTCCCACCCACGGCCCCACACTCCCTCAATACACTCCCTCTCATAGTCCCACACTCCCTCAATACACTCCCACCCACGGCCCCACACTCCCTCAATACACTCCCTCCCATAGTTCCACACTCCCTCAATACACTCCCACCCACGGCCCCACGCTCCCTCAATACACTCCCTCATCACACTCCCCCCCACGGCCCCACACTCCCTCAATACACTCCCTCATCACACTCCTTCCCACGGCCCCACACTCCCTCAATACACTCCCCCCCAAGGCCCCACACTCCCTCAATACACACCCCCCATGGCCCCAAACTCCCTCAATGCACTCCCTCAATACACTCACTCCCATATTCCCACACTCCCTCAATACACACCCCCCACAGCCCCACACTCCCTCAATACACTCCCTCATCACGCTCCCTCCCACGGCCCCACACTCCCTCAATACACTCCCTCATCACACTCCCCCCTATGGCCCCACACTCCCTCAATACACTCCCCCCCAAGGCCGCACACTCCCTCAATACACACCTCCCACGGCCCCACACTCCCTCAATACACTCCCTCATCACACTCCCTCATCACAGTCCCCCCCACGGCCCCACACTCCCTCAAACCACTCCCTCCCATAGTCCCACACTCCCTCAATACACTCCCTCATCACACTCCCTCCCACGGCCCCACACTCCCTCAATACACTCCCTCCCATAGTCCCACACTTCCTCAATACTCTCCCTCATCACACTCCCTCCCACAGCCCCACACTCCCTCCACACACTCCCTCCCATAGTCCCACACTCCCTCATCACACACCTTTCCACGGCCTCATGCTCCCTCAGCACCTTCTGCTCCTGTAGCCTTGCGCTTCTTCAGCACATTCCCTTCCAGAGCCCTGCACTCCTTCAGCACCATTCCCTCCAAAACCCCTGTGCTCCTCAGCACACCTCCTCCTTCAGGCCCGTGCCCCCTCAGCCCCACTGACCCCTCCTTCACCCCGCACCCCCTCAGCACATCTCCTCCCTCAGGCCCATGCCCCCTCAGCACAACTCCTCAGGCCTGCACCCCTTCAGCACACCTCCTCCCACAGCCCATGCCCCCTCAGCCCCACTGACCCCTCCTTTAGCCTGTGCCCCCTCAGCACATCTCCTCTCCCAGCCCCATGCTCCATCGGTCTACCCCATTTCTGTAGCCTTGCACTGCCTGAGCACACCCGCTCCCGCACCCTGTGCTCCCTCTGCCCCACATCCCTTCAGCACCAATGTGCCTTTCCCTCCCTTCCTTGGACCTCACACTGCTGTACTGCGACAGACCTGTGCAGGATCGATTCTTGCTGCCTCCTCGGCACCTCTGGACTGAGGCCAGGTTAGGCTCGGTATGGTAATCCACAGGGTACGGAGTGTGGAATGCAGAGAGGACCCAGCTGGGGAGGCAGATAGACAAGGCACCTCAGCAGTCTGCACACAGCCGGCCCTAGCCAGGAGCAACGAGCAAACAGATCGTACTCCCGGTACCTTCACAGTGTGGCTCCCTGCCCCAAACTGCACTCTGGCTTATCAGTGTGAGCAAAAAAACCTGTTCTCCCTGGGTGTGGGAAAGTCAATGTGAAACACAAGATATGAAATAGTTACAGAGGTCACCTTCCAACCCTGCAAGTCTGTTCCAATGTTCATCACCGATCCCCACCATCCCCTCAGTTCTGCCAATATCCAGAGATCTGTCAGTCTGCGTTCTGAATGAACTCAGTGACAGAGCCTCCACAGTCTCAGAGGTTTCTACAGGTTAACCACCTCTGTCTGAGTGGACATTTCCACTCATCTCAGTCCTAAACTGAGCTTGTGTCCACAGTGCTGAACCCTCAGCCAGTGAGCAACATCCTCTCTGCATCCAGCGGCTAAACCCTGTAACGACGAGATCTCCTCTCATTCTCCTGAATTCTAGATAATACAGTGCCAATCTGCTCAATCTTTCCTCAATCTCTGTCTCTCGAGTGTTACATTGCTGTTTATTTTGTAGACATGGAAATGACGTATTATTTATGCTAATTTAAGTTCATGTTAACTTGTAATGTACTGTGCTGCCTCTGCAAAAGTCCAACCTTCACAGGATTTGTACCCTGTGTATGACTATGAACTTGAATCTGAACCGGTCTTCATTGGACTCTGTTTGTGGCAAGGACATTCTTTCTTAGATAAGGTCACCAAAACTGTAGACAGTACTCCAGTTTGGTCTCACCAGAGGTTTGTATAATTGCAGTGAAACATCTTTGTGCAATGAAGGCCCTCACATCTTATTCTGTGGCTTCAGTGGCTAGTCTACAAGACAATCGGATCCCTTTTGAATATCAAAACTATCCATTCCCCCACGACAATGAATACTCTGCTTCTGTACAGCACGTTATATTAAAACACAGAACAGGACAGCTCAGGAACGGCCCTTCAGCCCACAGTGTCTGTACTGACCATGATACAAATTTAAACAGTACAACCTTCTACACTTGATCCAGCACCCCCTATTCCCCATCTTTGTGACTGCCTCTTAAACATCACCATCTCATCTCCTTCCACCACTTCCCCTGGCAGCCCATTCCAGGTGCTAAAAAATCTGTGTAAAAAAATTGCCATGTAAATTTCATTTAAACTTTCCCTCTGCCATGGTAAATCTACATCCTCGAGATTTGACATCTCAACCTAGGAAAAAGACTGCCCTGTCCTGCCATCTGCCCTGTCTATAGGCATGTGATGATCCAGAGTCAGAATTGTCCTCAGACTGAAGGCGAGTCTGTGTCCAGCTGTACAAACACTGCTTATTCTGGCTAAGGGTCAATCACTATATGAATGCATGGAGTCAATGTTTGTTCACGGTGAACATCAATCAGTACACGGCTGTACAAGCTCACGAGGTGAGGAGGGGGTTTATTCTCTATGCAACTGTACAGAATTATAGTTTGTGACTGTATTGGAGCTACAGTCTGATACAGGTTCATCAAGAATGCCTCTGCCTCCACAGATGCTGCCTGATCCGCTGAGTCCTTGCAGCAGTTTGTTCCTTACTCCGGATGCTGTTCCGACACACGCCTGATTTATATGGCATGGTGGAAGGATAGTCAATATTAGGAAGTGATTCACTCAGTGCAGCAAGCCAAGTCCTTGAGCTGTTCTTGAAGCTGCAGTAAATAAGTCAGAGGATGACACAGCACTGAAGCATAAGCACTTGGCTCAATTCGTCCACAATTAAGATGCCCATCTAAGCTAGTCCAATTTGCTTGCATTTGGTTCATATGCCTCTAAGCCTCCCCTATCCATGTACCTGTCCAAATGTCTTTGAAATGTTGATATTGTACCCGTTTCAATCGATTACTCTGGCAGCTCATTCCACACATCCACCACCTGATGCATGAAGAAGTTGCCCCTCAGGTTAGGTTAGATAAATCCCCAAGGCTCGTTGGGATATACCCAAGGTTACTACGGGAAGCGAGAGGAAAGACTGCTGCACTTTGCACCCTCACTGGCTGCAGGAATGATTGAAGGGTGGCAAACATTATTCCTATGTTCAAGAAAGGGAGGAGAGAAAACCTTGGGAATTATAGACTTCAGTGGTGGGCAAATTATTGGAGAAGATTCTTAGAGACAGGATTTATGAGCATGGTCTGATTAGTGAGGCAAGTGATGCCTCACAAGCCTGATTAAATTCTTTGAGGATCTGACAAAGCACATTGATGAAGTTAGAGCAGTGGATGTGCTGTTTATGGACTTTAGTAAAGCCTTTGACCAGGTTCGCCAATGTAGGCTCATTCAGAAAGTCAGGAGGAATGGGACCCAAGAAAACTTAGCTGTGTGGATACAGAATCAGCCTGCCCATAGAGGGCAAAGAATGGTTGTAGATGAAGTATATTCTGCCTGGAAGACAGTGACCAGTGGTGTTCCACAAGGATCTGTTCTAGGATCCCCACTGATTGTGATTTTTATAAATTATTTTGACAAGTAAGTGGAAGGGTGGTTAGTAAGCTTAGAGATGACATGAAGGTTGGTGGAGTTGTGGATATTGTAGAAGGTTGTTGTAAGTTATAATGGGACACTGACATGATGCAGAGCTTGAACAAGAAGTGGGAGATGGAGTTCAATGCAGAGAAGTGTGAAGTGATTCACTTTAAGAAGGTCAAGTCTAAAGACAGAACAGAAGGTTATTGGCTTGATTCTTGGCAGAGGGAGGAGCAGAGGGATCTTGGGGTTCACATCCACAGATCCTCCAAAAGTTGCCGCACAAATTGATTGGGTTGTTAAGAAGGCGTATGGTGTGCTGGCCCTCATTAGTTGGGGGATAGAGCTAAAGAACCATGAGATAATGTTGCAACTCTGGAAATCTCTGGTTTAATCACGTTTGGAATATTGTGTTCTGTTCTGGCTGCCTCATTATAGGAAGGAAGCAGAAACTTTAGAGAGGGTGTAGAGGAGACTTACCAGGATGCTGCCTGGATTTGACCAGATGAGTGACGGGGAACACAGCCACAGTAGTAACTCTAATGTGAAGAGTCCCTGCTTAGACTCTCTCTTGTTAGAGATGGTCATTTCTTGGCACTTTTGAGGCCACTTTTCATCCTGTGCCTGAACGTTGTCAAGCTTTACAAGCCACCTCATTACTGAGGAGTTGCAAATTGAATTAAACATCAACAAGGGAAATTACCACTCTCAACCTTACGACTGAAGGGTGGCCATTGAAGATAGTTGGGCCGAAGACACTACCTTAGGAACTCCTTCGGTGATGTCCTGAGATTGCGAGGGTTGATCTCCAACAACCATCTTCTGTGTGACTACAATCACTGGAGTATTCTCCCTCTGAAGCTCATTAACTTCAGTTGTACCAGGGCTCCTGGAGTCCATACTCAGTCAAATGCTGCTCTAATATCAAGGACAGACTCTCAGCTCACCTCTGGAATTCAGCTCTTTGGTCCGTGTTTGAACACAGACTGTGATGAGGTCTGGAGCCAAGTAGTTAGTCCTGGTGAAACCTAACCTGAGCAGGTCAGTATTGAGTAGATAGAACTGTCAATGGCACCTTCCATCACTCTGCTGGCAATTTAGTGACTATGTGGTTAGAATTGTCCTGCTTTTTGTGAACAGGACGTACTTGGGCAATTTCCTACATGGTTGGGTTGATGCCAGTGTTAAAAATATTCTGGAATAGCTTGGCAGAGGCAAAGATAGTTCTAGAGTACAGTTCTTCAATATTACACCTGGGAAGTTGTCTAATAAGCAGGCCCAAAATATTCAGAACTTTTGCCAATATAGGCACAGAGAGTATGATAAAATGTAAAATATACTGCAGTTTTTTGACAATGCGAAGCCAGATCTAGGCTGAACAATATGTGTAATACTGCTTACCACATTGTAGGAAGAAAATTTGAGAGTATTAAGGAGAGGACCTTAGAGAGTTGTGAGATGGTTCTTGGGTTAGGGACATAGATTAGAGAGACTGGGACTGCTTTCTATGGAAAAAAGACTGGAGAGATCTGATGGAAGTGTGGTATTAAGAGATTGGCTTGATGGAAGGAGACAGAGGGTAGCAGTGGATGGATGTTTTTCAGATTGGAGACCTGTGACCAGTGGTGATCAACAGGGATTGGTGCTGGGTCCATTGTGGTTTGTAATCTATATTAATGTACTGGTCACCCAACCTGGAACACCTTGCCAATTATTCTGGTAGCGGTGTACATTCCACTTCAGGCCAATGTCAGGCAGGCACTGGAGGAGCTGAGCACCATGATCACCAGATGCAAACAGCACACCCTGATGCCTTGCCTATCATTGCAGATTTCAATCAAGCCAGCGTGAAAACGGCTAAGAACAGCTACCACTAACCAGAGAGCTAACATACTTGACCACTGTTACACCACCAAAAATGCCTACTGTGCCATCCCACGCCCACACTTTGGAAAGTCCAATCATCTGGCTGTACTTCTACTCCGAGAGTATAGGCAGAGACTACAGACCGCAGCACTATTGGTGGGGACCAAAAGGTATGATAAAGGAAGATGAAAGAACGCTTGCATTACTGCTTTGAGTGGACAATATTCAGGGATTCATCTTCAAATCTGAATGAATATTCCACAGTTGTCACCAACATCATCAAGACCTATGTAGATAATGTGTGCCTTTGACAACATACCAGAGATACCCAAATCAAAAGTCATAAATGTACCAAGAGATTCGTAGTCTGCTAAGGGTTAAGTTTGTGGCGTTCAAGACCCGTGATCCAGAACTATACAAGTTCAGATACGACCTACAGAAGACTGTTTTAAGGGGAAAAAACAATTCTGATTGAAGTTAAAGATGGAAGGGAATGCATGTCAGCTCTAGCAGGGGCTCTAGGCCATTACTTCCTACAAAATGAAACCCAACATCATGAATGTCTGTGATGCTTCACTCCCAGGTGAGCTCAACACCTTTTATGCACACTTTGAAAGGGAGAATAAAACTACACCTGTGTGAACTGCTGCAACATCTTTCACCCCTATCATGGAGGTCAACGTCAGAACATCTTTCAAGAGGGTAAACCCTTGCAAGGTGTCAGGACCTCATGGTTTACTTGGCAGGGCTCTGAAAACCTGTGCCACCCACCTGACTGGAATTTGAGGACATCTTCAATCTCTCTCTGCTGGAGTCAGTGGTTCCCACCTGAATCAAAAGGGTGACCATCATACCAGTGCCCTAAAAGGGCAGGGCAAGCTGCCTCATTGAGTATCACTCAGAGCCATTCACATCTACTGTGATGAAGCACTTTGAGAGGTTGGTAATGACCTGAATCAACTCCTGCCTGAGCAAGGAGCTTGACTCACTGCAATTTGTTTATCGCCACAATAGGTCTTTAGCAGATGCAATCCCACTGGCTCTCCAATCTTCCTTGGAGGACCTGGACAATAGCAATTCCTAGATCTATACTGTCTATTGACTATAGCTCAGCATTCATCACCATCACACCCTCAGTGCTAATCCACAAGCTCCAAAACCAGATCCTCTATATTGCCCTGAAACTGGGTCCTTGACTTCCTTTCCGGGAGACCACAATCAGTACAGATCAGAAATAACATCTCCTCCTCGCTAACAATCAACACTGGCGCTCCTCAATGAGCCCACTGCTCTACCCTCTTTACACCTACCACTGTGTGGCTAGGCATGGCTCAAATACCATCTATAAATTTGCCAATGACACAACTATTGGCATAATTTTGGATAGTGATAAGGAGTCGTACAGGAGCGAGATAGATCAGCTGATTGAGTGGTGACATAACAACAACCTTGCACTCAATGCCAGTAAGAACAAGGAGTTGATTGTGGACTTCAGGAAGGGGAAGTCGAGGGAGCACACACCTGTCCTTGTCAAGGGATCAGCAGTGGAAAGGGTGAGCAGTTTCAAGTTCCTGTGTGCCTACATCTCTGAGATCTATCCTGGGTCCAGCTTTTTGATGCAATTACAAATAAGGCTTAACAGTGGCTATACTTCATTCAGAGTTTGAGGAGACTTGGTATGCCATCAAAGACTGTCGCAAATTTCTAAAGATGTATCGTGGAGAGCATTCTAACTGGTTGCATCACCATCTGGTACGGAGGGGCCACGGCACAGGATCAGAGAAAGCTGCAGGAAGTCTTAAACACAGCCATCTCTATCGGGGGCACTAGCCATCCAGCATCAAGGACACCAGCAAAAAGGGATGCCTCTAAAAAGTGGCATCCATCATTAACCCCCCCCCCACCCCACCTCATTCTACCATCAAGGAGGAAGTACAGGAGCCTGAAGACACACACTCAACGTCAGGACCAGCTTCATCCCGTCTGCCATCAGATTTCTGAATGGACACACACTTCATATTGTAATCTATAGTTTTTTAAAATTATGTATTGCAACATGCTGCTGATTCTGATTCTGGATAGGACTTTTCGAGGAAGTTACCAGGAAAGTTGAAGAAGGCAAGGCAGTGGATGTTGTCTACAGGGACTTTAGCAAGGCATTTGACAAGGTTCCACATGGAAGGTTGGTCAGTCGCTCAGCATTCAAAATGAGGTAGTAAATTGGATTAGACATTGGCTGTGTGGGAGAAGCCAGAGAGTGGTAGTGGATGGTTGCCTCTGACCTGTGATTGCTGGAAGGATTGGTGCTGGGTCCATTGCTGTTTGTTATCTATGTCAACGATCTGGATGTTAAGTCGATCAGTAATTTTGCAGATGACACCAAGATGGGGAGTGTAGTGGACAGTAAGGAAGACTTTCAGAGCTTGCAGTGGGATCTGGACCAGCCGGAAAAATGGGCTGAGAAATGGCAGATAGAATTTAATGCAGATAAGGTGCAAGGTGTTGCACTTAGGAAGAATGAACCTTACACAGTGTGCAGTAGACCACTGAGGAGGCCTATAGAACAAAGGGATCTGGGAATACAGATCTATAATTCATTGAAAGTGGCCTCGTAGGTAGATGGGAATGTAAAAGAAGCTATTGGCACGTCAGCCTTCATAAATCAATATACTACGTACAGGAGATGGGATGTTATGTTGAAGTTGTGTAAGACATCGGTGAGGCCCAATTGGGAGTTTTCTATGTGCAGTTTTGGTCACCTACCTACAGGAAAAATGTAAATAAGGTTGAAAGAGTACAGAGAAAATTTACAAGGATGTTGCTGGGTCTGCAGGACCTGAGTTATGAAGAAAGATTGAATAGGTTACGACTTTATTCCTCAAAACATAGAAGATTCAATAGAGGTATACAATATTATGAGGGGTATGGATAGGTTAAGTGCAAGCAG
This sequence comes from Mobula birostris, assembly GCF_030028105.1. Taxonomy (NCBI): domain Eukaryota; kingdom Metazoa; phylum Chordata; class Chondrichthyes; order Myliobatiformes; family Myliobatidae; genus Mobula; species Mobula birostris. The sequence continues at coordinate 136,364,310 of NC_092371.1, forward strand.
GTGGGACTACACTCAGGATGGGTGGGACTACAACTAGAAGCCATGGGTTATGAGTGAAAAGAGAAAAGTTTAAGATGAACATGAGGGGAAACCTCTTCATTCAGTGGGTGGTGAGGTTGTGGAACAAGTTGTTAGTGTAAGTGTCGAATGAAAGCTCAACTTCAACGTTTAGGAAAAGTTTGGATGTTAAGGTTATGAAGAGCTATGGTGCCTGTAGGGAGTAGACAATTTAAATGGTTCCGCACAGACTAGATGGGCCAAACGGTCTATTTTGTGCTGTACTTTTCTATGACTCTATAAGAATGAAGGTGGCTTGGTTAATAAGTTTGCAGCTGACACCAAAATTGTTGGTGTGGTGATCTGTAAAGAAGGCTGACTAAGGTTACAACAGGATCACACAAAATGCAGGAGGAACTCAGCAGACCAGGCAGCATCTGTGGAAAAAAAAGTAGTCGACATTTCGGGCTGAAACCCTTCATTGACTGTCCTTTTCTTATTTCATTGACAGTACTTTTCTTCTATAGTTGCTGCCTGGCCTACTGAGTTCCTTCAACATTTTGTGTGTGTTGCTCGGATTTCCAGCGTCTACCTATTTTCTCTCGTTTGTGATTTGATTACAACAGGATCTATTGGGGAAGGAATGGCAGATGGAATTCAACTCAGATGTGGGAAGAGATACATTGTGGGAAGTGAAACCAGTCCAGAACACACAATAAATTACAGGGCCAGTGATATTTGTAGAAGAGAGACCTTTGGGGTGACGTTACATAGTTCCCTGAAAGTGGTGACACAGGGAAGCAGTCATACAGCACACTTGCCTTCTTCAGCTTAGGAACCAAATATGGGACATGGGACATCAGGTTACAGTTGTTCAAATTGTTGCTTAGGCTGTTCTTTGAGTATTATGCAATTCATTGACACACCATCAGAAGGATGGGACCAAGCTGGACAAGTTAGGACAACAGGCAAGTTTTTAGGCTGTATAACTCCAAACCCAAGCACGCAAAACAAAATTTCAAGTCCACCACAGCTAGCAGGTACTCACTAACAGTAACCATGTCAGCACTGACCCCCGATCACCACTAGTCAAGAGATCTACACGGGAGCCAAACCTTGGGTTTATGGTTTTCTTTGCTATATTACAAGCCTTTTCCTTTGATTTTATGTAACCTTTAACTTCTCTTGATATCCATAACTTAATCAATTTTTCGGTGGGTTTTATTTTTGTCTTTAAGCTATAAATGTTATTTCCAAATGAAGTATTCATTCTTTAAAAATTAGAAACTTCTGGTTTACCATGAGTTCCCTGACATACCATCAACAATTCACACTCTGTGCCCTTCAGAGTGTGCTTAAGTCCTGGCCAGGTTGAACTAAATGTTATGTTAAAACTCAATCAGATTCTAATAAGAAATGAGAACAGGAGTGGGCCATTCAGCCCCTTGAGCCCTGTACACCATTTGATAGAATAATGGCTGAACCAATAATCCTTCACTTTCCCACTCTTTCACCAAAGTTCATTCCTTTCACTGATTAGAAATCTATCTGTCTCATCCCTGAATACACACCAGGATTCAGCCCTAGCAAAGGGAGTCCAAAGACTCAGAAGAAATTCTTCCTTTTCTCAGTCTTCAGTAGACATCCACATTCTGAGACCATGCCCTCCGGCTCACTACTCCCTCATGAAAGGAAACTTCCTCCCAGAATTTACTCTGTCCAGCCAACTGCAATATCATGTTTTAATAAGGTCGCTTCTTATTCGTATTCAGTCCAAAGAGTACAGCCCAATCCAGTTCAACCTTTCACAATAGGAAAACAACAGATCTAGTCTTTGACTTCCCTCACTAATCTTTAATCAATATGCTGTTGAACGTATCCTATGCTGATGTGACAGCTGCTCTGCTCATGACTGCAAGAAGTTGCAGAAAGTTGTGGATACAGCTCCACACAGCACGGAAGCCAGCCTTGGAAGCCACGGAAAGCACACACCTTCTGGCTCAAGGACAGCTTCTAGTCTGCTGTTGTAAGGCTATTGAATAGGCCCCCAGTAAGACAAGGTAGACTCTTCAGCCCGTAATCTACCTCATTATCACTTTGCACCTTATTGCCTACCTGCACAGCACTTTCTCTGTAACAATTTATATTGCATTTTATCATTTTTACCTTTGAACACTGTTGTAATGAACAGCATTGCTCTGTGACCAATGCTGGTGATTACGTGTCAATCACACGATGGAAGAAAGTACAGGGAATATGAATCAATGTGACATTTGGATTAAGACCGCTTTTGAAGGCATATTTGAAAGTGAAGACAGCCACTTACTTTGAGTAGTGATTGACTGTTGTACGGAATCCTCAACTGTGTTGTTAACAACTGTAGCTCCCCACATTCACTTTCTTCCTCCGTGTCATTAACAGATGGCAAACAGCTGCATTCCCTACACTACACACCACCTGAAAATCATTCCCACATCCCTGTGTCCCTGCATTCGGTATGCCGAATCTCACCTCATGCCAGTATGTTACCTCCAACACCATGGGCTCTCAGCTTTGTGAGGCACCTTGTCAATGTCTGGTTAAGTCAAAACACATACATCTATTGGTTCCTTTCTGTCCAACCTGCTTCAGACTGCCTCAGAAAACTCCAGTAAAATTGTCACGTGATTTCCCTTTGATGAAGCTTCATTTTCCAAATCTATTTTTATTCAGAACATAAAACAGTACAAAACAGTAAAAATCCTGAAAGGCATACGATAAGGTGGCCTCTCTGAAGTCCAACCCTATGCCCCCGTTGTGAGAGGTGGAAGCTGGCAAGGCAGGCCAACAGGGCTCCGGTGAAGCTATATAGACCAATCTCCTGTACAGTGAACACAAATGGATTACAGAAACAGTGATGAACTCCAGCCATCTCATTGACTTTGGATGATGGAGCCTGGTTTAATCTGGGGTTGTTATCCTGAAGTTCAGTATCTTCAACCAGTGGACTACCAGGGAAGGTTAGGATGAACAAAAAAAAAATCTTTACTTGTAGATTGGTTTGTAGAGAACACAGGCTAGAACTTAAGAATTACTACACACAAGTTTGGTAAACTCAAGACTGAGCCAAGACAAGTACAAGAGAGGGAACTTAAATAGAGAAACAAAACAAGGCAAAGGTGCATACACTGCTAACTGAAACAAGACACTGGTGAAAATTATCAACTAATAATCAGAGAAGGCAGAGCGTCAGAGCCTGGAGGACTCTGGTGCCCTCTGGTGATCAGACCAAAGCATGACAGAGGGAGGAAAGTTGACCCACCTTGCCAGTTGATATAGAACCTATAGTAACCTTAGAAAACCACACCACACAATTTTGATGTCATCCACAAACTTGCTAATCATCCCACCTACATTCTCAAAAAATTGAGAATATATATGACAAATAACATACCCGATCCCCATGTCACACCACTGATCACAGGCCTCCAATCTGTAAAATAATCCTCCAGTACCACCCTTTGTCTCCTTCTATCAAGATAATTTTGAATCCAATCGGCTAACTCACCCTGGTTATCCCGAGTTTGCACCTTCTTGACCAGTCTACCAAGCGGGGCCTTATTGAAAGCCTTGCTAAAGTTTATGCAGACAATGATCTTCTAGCCCTCATCAATCCTCTTGGTTACCTCTTCAAAAAAAAAAGCTCATCAAATTTGTGAAACACAATTTACCAATAATAATGACTATCCCTAATCAGTCCTTGCTTTTCCAAATGCAGATAGATCCAACCTCTTAGAACGCCTCCCAGTACCTTCCCCAACCACTGATTTTGAACTTACTGGCCCGAAGTTTCCTGGCTTGTCCTCGTAGCCTGTCTTAAAGGCACAGCATTAGTCACCTTTCATCTCTCATATCTGAACATTTCATCTCTTCTTGACACTAGTACCCCACCACTGTTCCTTTCCCACCTACCCATCCCAAAAGTTAAATAGCCCTTAGCATCAGGTTCTCTACCTTGATTCTCTTGCAACTGTGTCTCATAGTTCTACCTGATCATACTCAATTTTCTGAGTTTGTGCTGTCAGGTCATCTACTTTATAGCATGTGCTTTGTGAGTTGGAGTCGTAAAGCACAGAAACTGGCCCTTTGGCTCACCATGTCCATGCCAACCTCTTTGGCCATCTACACTCATCCTATTTGCCTGCACTAGGACCAGATGCTTCTATGCCTTGCCTATGTGTGCATCCATCAACATGCTTCCTGAGCACATCTGGTTCCACTGTCTCCTCGGGTAGTAAGATCCAGATAGTAACCACTCAAAAACTACTCATCAGATCCCCTTTAAAATGCCTCCCTCTCAACTTAAAACTATGCCCTCTTGTTTTAGACACTCCCAGCATGAAAAACAAATTTTGAACATCTACCTTACATATTTCTTTTAGGTCACTAAGAGTCACATGGCATGGAAGCAGGCTCTACAGGCCAACGTTGTCATGCCAACCATGGTGCCCACCAAGCTGGTTTCATTTGCCCGCATTTGGCCCATATCGTTCTAAACCCTTCTTATCCATGTACCTATCCAAATGTCTTTTAAATGCTGTCATTCTACCTCCTTCAATTACTTTCTCTGGCAGCTCATTTGTTCCATATACAGTATTATGCAAAAGTCTTAGACACTCTAGATTTTTCATAAATTTTGATTTCCATTAGTCTGTCAGTAGAAAGGAGCAAATTTTAGATTTCCAAACTTTTTTTCCAAAAAATTAGACATTAGAGAAATGTTTGTATCTTGTTAAAGAAAGTTCAATAGTTCCATTTAATATCGGAGAACATATACAACATTCAACCTAAATTCTTGCTCTTTACAGACATCCACAAAAACAGAAAAGTATTCCAACAAATGAGTTACAGTAAAAATGTTAGAACCCCAAAGCCCCCTACTCCCCCTCCCACACACCAGCAGCTGTGCCATTCCCCCTCCCCCACTTACTTCAGCCAAGAAGCATCAGCACCCACCACTAACAAGTAGGCAATAGCAAATCCCCCAGGAAAGCACGACAAAAACATTCTCCGAACAACTCAACATGCCAAAGTCCCTCTCTCTCCCTAGGAAAGGGGCAGAGAGGTGTCAGTCAGCAAGGGGAGAGACCAACAAAAACAGGACAACCTGCCGATTATAGTGTTAAAGCCTGCCGTGTCTCTTTTCTCGAGTTCTCCGACGAGAGAGAGAGAGAGAGAGAGATACTGAGTCACCAAGCACCGAGACATTTTATATAATAGACCATTAAGTAACATATTAAGTAATAGCAAACAACAGGAATTCTGCAGATGCTGGAAATTCAAGCAACACACATCAAAGTTGCTGGTGAACGCAGCAGGCCAGGCAGCATCTGTAGGAAGAGGTACAGTCGACATTTCAGGCCGAGACCAGGACTCATTTAAGTAATTTAAGTCATTTAAGTAATCATTAAGGACTCATATTAGACTATTTTTCAAATAAAAACTATTACTTTGTAAGTACACAGCCCAGTGCATGATTAAACAAAGATAACGTACAGATGCGAATGATCAATGACATAATGAGTTAAATGAACTAAACTGATTAACTGAAACAGAAACAGAAACAGGTGTAGAAGGAATTAAACTGGGTGAAGGACAACCAAACTAAAAGGTGAGGGTATGGTAGGTGTGACAGTCTAACCTTCAAATGATCAATTCTTACACCATGGCAAGAGTGATCATAGACACAAGACACAAGTGGTCATCCCGCATCAGCAAGGTCTTCTCCCAGCAGAAATTTCACAGCAGACGGAATTTAAAGACATGCTGTCCGAGCTCTCTGAAGAAGCACACAGAAACAGACAAGGCTGAGGACCAGAGATGGAGTAGTTGGCCACGGAACCTAAGTGCAGCAGATTAAAGATACATCAAACTGATGGCACTACTCAATCGGAAGAAGTCCAGCACTGCTAGCTCTGAAGAGTTGCTGCCAAAAAGCCATCAGTCCAGAGTGGAAACAAAGCCAAGAGACTCACCTATGCACAAAAACACAAGGACTGGGTGCTGAACAATGTCAGCATGTGCTCTGCACTGACAGGTTAAAACTAGAAACTTTTGGCTCAAACAGGAGGCAGTTCATCCACAGAAGAGCTGGAGAATGCTACATGGATGAGTGTTTGCAGCCAACAGTGAAGTACAGTGGAGGTTCCCTGCAGGTTTGAGGCTGCATTTCTGCAAATGGAGTTAGTGATCTGGTCAGAGTTAATGAAATCCTCAATGCTGAGAAGTACAAGCAGATTCTCATCCATCACACACTCCCATCAGGGAGGTCCCTGTCGGACCCAACTTAATTCTGCAGCAGGACAATGACCCCAGTCACACAGGTAAGGTCATAAAGAACTATCTTCAGCAAAAAGAACAAGGAGTTCTGCATCAGATGGTTTGGCCTCCACAGAGCCCTGATCTCAACATCATCGAGGGTGTCTGGGATTACCTGGAGAGACAGAAGCAAATGACACAGCCAAAGCATGCAGGAGAACTGTGGCAAATTCTCCAAGATGCTTGGAATAACCTACCAGCCGGCTTTCTTATAAAACTGCATGATAATGTACCTAAGAGAACTGATGCAGCTTTAAAGGCAAAAGGTGGTCAGACCAAATACTGATTTCATTTAGCAGTCTTTCCAGTTTTATGATGTCTTTCATGTGACAAGGAAACCAAAACTGTTCCCAATACTCCAAGTGCAGTCTCACTAAAACTCATATATTCAGTGTCCTCACTGTTGAAGGCCAGCACGCCTCACCATTCTGTCAACTTGCATTGTCATTTTCCAGGAATTCTGAACTTGGTCCCACATTCTTTAGTGCCTTGCTATTTACAAAGTATGATCTATCCCTATTTGACTTCCTGAAACACATCAGCTCACACTTGTTGAGATTAAATTTAAATTCCATCTACAATGCTCCTCCCAACTTCCCACCAGATGTTATATATCCTGCTGTTGCCTTAGACAACTGAAGTTGAGTTTACTGTCATCTGCACAAGTACTTGTAAGCAATGAAAAACTCGCAGCATCATCACAGGTGCATAGCATCATAAAAACAGCATCACGCTACCCACAACTCCACCAATTCTTATCTTATCCACAAATTTAACAATCAAACCTCCTGTAACCTATCCCTCAACGTCAGCAAGACGAAGGAATTGGTTGTTGACTTCAGAAGGAGCAGCGGACCGCACAACTCCATTTACATCGGTGGTGCGCAAGTGGAACAGGTCAAAAGCTGTAAGTTCCTCGGGGTCAATATCACAAATGACCTGACTTGGTCCAACCAAGCAGAGTCCACTGCCAAGAAGGCCCACCAGCGCCTTTACTTCCTGAGAAAACTGAAGAAATTTGGCCTGTCCCCTAAAACCCTCACTAGTTTTTATAGATGCACCGTAGAAAACATTCTTCTAGGGTGCATCACAACCTGGTATGGAAGTTGTCCTGTCCAAGACCGGAAGAAGCTGCAGAAGATCGTGAACACGGCACAGCACATCACACAAACCAATCTTCTGTCCTTGGACTCACTTTACACTGCACGCTGTCAGAGCAGTGCTGCCAGGATAATCAAGGACACGACCCACCCAGCCAACAGACTTTTCGTCCCTCTTCCCTCCGGGAGAAGGCTCAGGAGCTTAAAGACTCGTACGGCCAGATTTGGGAACAGCTTCTTTCCAACTGTGATAGACTGCTGAACGGATCCTGACCCGGATCTGGGCCATACCCTCCAAATATCCGAACCTGCCTCTTAGTTTTTTTGCACTACCTTACTTTCCATTTTCTATTTTCTATTTATGATTTATAATTAAAATTTTTAATATTTACTATCGATCTGTACTCCAGGGAGCAGGAAGCGCAGAATCAAATATCGCTGTGATGATTGTACGCTCTAGTATCAATTGTTTGGCGACAATAAAGTATAGTCACATCCATGTCAATAATACCTATCAGACAGCAAATGCCCCAGCACTGATCCCTTCTTATGATTCCATCCTCTGCCATTCTCGTTTAAACCCCTCCCCCCCCCCGCAGCACATAATCACTATTCAGCAACCATTTCTCATTTCACAACACTAAATCTAAAATAGCCGGTTTCATTCAGGGTTTTTCAGCAGACTGACCTAGAAAGCCATCCCTTGTGCATTCCATTAGCTTGCGTATAGATTTGGGTTTCTTTTTTCCGGTCATTGTCAGGACTTCATGTCCTCAATCCAAAACGCTGTCTGTCCCTTGTCCCTCCACGGATGCCGCCTGACCCACCCAGTTTAGTCAGCAGCTTGTTTTTTGCTCCAGATTCTTGCAGTACACCATGTGCTCACAGACTTCCAACCTGGAAAACAACATCCTCCCACTACGACCCTCAGCCAGGTTTGGATCCAATTAGCCAGTCTGTCAGAGACTTAACCTTTGGAACCATGTCAAATGCCTTATAAATTCCATGTCAACAACACTACTATCTTGCTATCGTCAATCTCCTTAACTCTTCAATAAACTCTGTCAAATTAGTGAAGGAGATTTCCCTGCACATGCTAACTCTCCTTCATCAGTCCATGTCTCTCTAAAGGACATTAATCCTGTCTCTTAGAATCTTCTCCAATAATTAATAATGCTCTGGTCTTTTTTTTGATATTTGGAACCTTCTTACCTTTGTCTGCAGGATTTGCCTCTCACCCTCGATTTCTGTGCCTTCTGCATTTCACTTCTACTGGTGTCTCTTTTACTTCTATCCTTGTAACTTAGGTGTAGATTCACTTTTTTCCAGTCGTCAGAACTTCAGGTCCTCAACCCAAAACATCACCCATCCCTTTGCCCTCCACTGACCCACTAAGTTTAATCAGCAGGTTAGCATTCTCCAGGTTACTGTACAGCACTGACATATACTTCCCATGTCCCAGTTACAGTCCTCTGCATTACCACTACTCTCAGGAAAGTTTAGACACTGGTATTTACTCCACCCAAACTTTTGATCCTCAAACCAAGATGTTTACCCCACTCCCATCTTCTTGGAGAAAAGTGTCATAGAATAATGTAATTCCCAGCATTGGACACTTTGTAACTGTGTCTCTACAATGACAGAACAACACACAAAAAGCTGGAGGAGTTCAAAGGGTGAAGAACTGTCTGTAAAGACAGTTTGATGTATTCCTGCTTGTGCCATGAATTTATCACTATGTGTATTTAACTAAACAACCTTTGAGGTTGTCTTTGTGCCATTTTTCCCTGTTCTGACTCAAGGTTTAATAGAACGTAGGACAGTACAGTGCAGGAACAGGCACTGAACGTGATGCTATATTATACTAAATCTATTCTACATGCACAACTTTCATATCTCTGCATATTCCTGTGTCTATGTAACGCTTATTAAACACCACCAACGTATCTGCTTCCACTGTCACCAGAAGCGTCTGTTCCAGGACCCACCACACTGTTAAAGAACCTGCCCCACACATCTCCTTTAAATGTTCCCCTTCTCACCTTCAATGCAGGTCCTCTTATATTTGAAGGTTTATTCCTATCATGCCCTGCTCCTTCCTCACACACTCAGAACATCATAATCCACATTGTCGTTTGTCCCTTCTTTCAAAAACTCTCTCAAGTTACCCTTGGCAGCTCAGTGGGGGGAAGTGGGAACTGAATCAACAGGGGACTGGGCAGACATTCAAGGCAGAATAATCAGCAGGACAATAGAAGAGAGAAGGAGACAGGAATAAAGAGATTATTCTATTTGCAGCCAGCATCAACTTTTTTACTAGCAAAATAATCCTATGAATGAACATGTAAAAACAGTGTGAGTGAGGACAAATTGTGGAAAAACACCAGACACTCAGCAATGTTCTCACTTCAGCAAATACCGAGCTGTGTGCTCAGCTTTTCCATCACAACTCACTCCTCTCAGTGTTTACAACCACTGTCACCTCACTGCAAATCCAGCTATCTGCAGTATATGTTGCACCACACAACACAACAGTAGATATCAGCCACACACAGTGAATGGTGAAACATCATACAAAAATCAAACTTCTAGAGGAAATCTATGCAAAAGCATGAACTTCACGACAGAGCTCCTTAATGCTCTAGATTCAAACATCTACACTCTCTTCTGTCCGACCAAGGGCGTGGAAGAAAAGGAGTGAAACTCCATCACACACTCCAGGGTCAGACACAGAATGATGCTGCCTCTACACACACTCCCAGGGTCAGACACAGGGTCAATCTCCATCACACACTCCCAGGGTCAGACACAGAGTCAATCTCCATCACACACTCCCAGGGTCAAACACAGAGTGAAACTCCATCACACACTCCCAGGGTCAGACACAGGGTCAATCTCCATCACTCGCTCCCAGGGTCAGACACAGGGTCAATCTCCATCACACACTCCCAGGGTCAGACACAGGGCCAAACTTCATCACTCGCTCCCAGGGTCAAACACAGAGTGAAACTCCATCACACACTCCAGGGTCAGACACAGAATGATGCTGCCTCTACACACACTCCCAGGGTCGGACACAGGGTCAATCTCCATCAAACACAGAGTGAAACTCCATCACACACTCCCAGGGTCAGACACAGGGTCAAACTCCATCACTCGCTCCCAGGGTCAGACACAGGATGATGCTGCCTCTACACACACAGTACCATAACACCAACGCCGCCCCCACCCCCGCCTCCAACCGCCAGTTAAGTTTCCTGCACACTCAGCCGCTGCCAATCGCTGGTTCTATGGCACAGTTTGACACGGATCGCCTGCATCTCGGCGTCCGGCAGCAATGGGGTTCATACACTCAGTCGCTGCCGCTGCCGCAGCCGCAGCCCCAGACCCGGATCGTGTCGCTTCTCTAACCTGCCGGACAATCGGTTGTCAACAGTCGGCGCCCGGGGAAAGAGGAGCCGCTTCGATCGGCGCCGCGGTCACGTTGCTACCCTAATTGGTGGTGAACGTAGGAGTGAAATAATAACCTTCACATGCTCGTAGATTGAATGGAGGCTGCTGGACTGTGCGGAGCCTGGGTTCACACCCACCACACACTCAGCCGCATTGGCTGGAGCCGAGCTGCCGGGACACCCAGCGCAGAGCAGCCGCCAAACCGGGAGGGAGGAAAAAGTGCGAGGGCAAGGGAAAGGGGAGGGGGAGAGAGCTAGGAAATGGGAGGGGAAAATAAGAGGTGGCGGAGCGGCGGGGGGAATGGAGATGGGGAGATGGTGGAAAGGGGGGAGACGGGACAAAATGAGGGGTAAGGGAGGGATTAAGGGGAGATGGCAAAGAATGTAAAGGAGAGGGAGGGTTAAGGGAAAGGGAGATGGACGGGTGAAGGGGCATTTGGAGGGGAAAGTTGGCGAGCGATTGGAGAGATGAAATGGGAGAATTAAAGAGGGAAGGGGAGAAATAAGGATGAGAGGGATGAATTTGGAAGAACAGAGGGGAAAAGGAGTGAGGAATAAGGGGAGAATTGAGGGAGGTGAGTGGGGACAACGGAGCTGGGATAAACGAGATTAAATTGAGAGGGAGAGGTGACAGAGGGGAGAAGCCAGGTGCGAGAGGAGGCGAAGGGTGAGGGGTGAAGGCAGGCGAAGGGGATGGGGAGAAGGTAAGGGGAGAGGGGCTGAAGGCAGGGGAGACAGGAGAAGGGGTGAGGGTGACAGGAGAGAGTGAAGAAGGCAGGGGGAGGGAGAAGATGGCAGGGGAGGGGGAAGAAGGCAGAGGGACGGAGACAGGAGGGATTGGGGTGAGAGGGTGAAGGCGGGGGAGCAGGGTTGGATTGGGGGGGAGGCAGGGAGTGGTAAGAGAGCTGAGAGAGGAGAACCAAGGGTTGAGAAGGTAGGGGGAGAGGCAGAGGATAGAAAGCCAAGCATGGAGCAGGTTGGGGAGGCCGAGATTGGTGAGAATGGAGGGGAGAGGAAGAGTGGGTAGAGTTGAGGGGAGAGAACCAAGGGAAGAGAATAGAGGTGGGAGGGGTAGTACTGAGAGAGGAGGGTGGGATAGAAGTGTGTGATAGGAGAGTGAAGTCTGGGACCCCAGGCCATTTGCAGGAAGTGTCACAGTCTGTCTGTGTTCAAGAATCCCTTGGGTCCTTTCTGAATTATTCATCAGACCCCACACCCACTATCCCTTCCCTTTCCATCCACTGCTGCACCCAACCCATCTTCTCCCTCCCCCATCCCCCTCCTCCTTCCTACATCCCATAACACCTCCATTTTCCTCACTCCTTCCCCCTTCTCTCTCCTCTTCTTCCAGTCTAGTCAGTCCTCCACTGTTCTCCCTCCCCACTCAACTCCCCTGTTCTACCGGCCCTGCTCTAATCCCCATTCAGGGCCCCTCTGTTCTAACCCCCATTGTTCTACCCCTCCATTCTACCACCCTTAATCTAAACCCCTCCCTTATTTCTAAACTTTCCCCTTTATTCTAACAGCCCTCTGCTCTACTGTACCTCCGTTCTCATCCCCTCCGTTCTGGCTCCCTCCACTTTATTCTCACTTCTCTTCACCCCACTACCCCCCAACCCCTTCATTTCCCCAATCCCCTCTCATATTCCCCTCTCATACCCACCTCTCCTCTCATCTCTCATACCCACCTCTCCTCTCATCTCTCATACCACCCCCCCATCTCTCATCTCTTCTTTCAAACTCCCTCTCAAATCCCCATCTTTTTTGCCCTTCATATCCCCTTCACTCCCCTCATTTCAACCCCACTCATCCCCCATGCCCCCTCACCTGCCCCGCTCTCTCTCTCTCATTCTCCCCCTCCCTGCCTGTCTCCCTCCCTCTCTCACTCGACCTTCCATTTGCCACATCTTTGTGTCGTGCTGAGCCACTTCAAAGGTGGTTGCAATTTCACCTTGTTCATGCCGTGGAGCCTAGTGACAGGACTGGGGTATTGGTGTTTGTAGTCCACCTGTAATTGCCCTTCAGAAAGGGGAGATGAGCCATCTCCTTGAACAACTGAGCTCCTGGCTAAGGTCCTACTGCACTCCTGGCTTGGGTCCTCCTGCACTCTTGGCTTGGGTCCTCCTGCACTCCTGGCTAAGGTCCTCCTGCACTCCTGGCTCGGGTCCTCCTGCACTGCTGGCTCAGGTCCTCCTGCACTCCTGGCTAAGGTCCTCCTGCACTCCTGACTTGGGTCCTCCTGCACTCCTGGCTCGGGTCCTCCTGCACACCTGTGGTGCTGTTGGGGAGGCATTCCAGAACCATGAACATTGATGAAAAGGGACTGGTGATTAATTTCCCAGTCAGATGGACGTGTGACTGAGAAATAGGGTAACCAGGTCATTTCACATTGAAGACTGTTCATCTGAACCAACGAAGAGGATCTGACCTGAAACAGTAATCCTGTTTCTCTGCATGTGCTGCCTGACCTGTCGAGTATTTCCTGCATTTTCAGTTTTTATTTCAGATTTGCAGTATCTGCAGTTCTTTTGTCCATGGTGTCCACCTGCAGACCTTGCTTGAAGCCCCAGTTTTGGGAGGGCTGTTCTTGGAGTAGACAACTAGCTGTATTGTGTACTATGAAAATACCCCCGGACTAAATAGGGTATTTAATAGGTAAAGATACCCATTCCTTAAAGAATTTCTGCAATTCTCTTGGATCAGATATTCCTCCCATGAGAATAAACTGCAGGATGGGACCTGAGCACAAGATCTGATGGTCATGAGATCTCTCAGCTGCCTGTGACAACCAGCGTAGAACTGTGCAGCTTTAATACAGGGGCTTCATCACACCAAGGAATGCTGGGATATCCAGCTTCCATGGTTAGCTGCCTTCATCTTATGCCTTTCTGGCTTTGCCCTAGGGATGTTTAAATCTAGCTAATTAATAAAATCTGAGGTAAAAGCAAGAATCAGTCACAGTGAGCAAGAAGGTAGTTGCACTTCCAGATGGGTGTCTGCTTTCCTCACCAAGACCATTCCATTGGTGCATGGAGGAAATAATGCAGGAGTTCCCAATATGAGGTCCACAGACCTTCGGCTAATGATGGGGATTCATGCATAAAGAAAGGTTGGGAATCCCTGACTAATGAGTGCCCCAGGGAAATTCAGCCAGTGACAACAGGAAGGAGCAAGAAATGAGATAGAGCAGTGGAGCGCTGAGACAGTTAGGAGTGCAGGAGATTACCGTATACTCAAGACCCCCACCGCTACCACCATCATGGCCTTTGCTATCAGTCTCAGAAACATCCCATACCCCCTCCTGCTCTGGGGTCAGCAAAGGATGTGGCTGTGAACTGCACAACACTGAAGGTTAAGCAGTGCACAGCAGGATCCCACAATATTAACGGTTATAATAGCTTCACTATAGCCTGAGAGCTCTTTGGGTGCCTACCTCTTCCACTCATTCCCCCACCCCCACACACATGCACACATTTTTCTGTTCTTCGGCCCCTCTGTTCCCTCTCCTTCCCTCTTACCCTGTCTCTCCCCCTCTTTCTTTCTCCCTTTCCCTCTTTCCCTCCCTCCCATTTTCTCTTCCCCTTCCTCTCACTGTCGCCTGTCCCTCTCCTCTTTCCTGAACTTTCTGCCCTACCTCCATTTCTGTTTCTCTCACTCCCCTTCCCTCTCAGTGTCCCACTCTGTGTTTAACCTTCCCTCTCTCTGTACCAGTCTCTGTTTAACCTTTCCTCTTTTACTCTCTGACCTGCTCCCTGTTCACCCCCAGCTCCCGCGAAGCCTCCCTCTCCCTCTTTTCTCACCTTGTCCCTGCTTGTCACTCCTGGTCTTCTGCTCTGTCTCTCTATGTCCTTTTGCGTCTCTGTCTGTCTGCTGACTGACAGACAGTGACAGCTGTGCCTTTTTCAACATACACATCTAGGTTTCACTTTCACGTCATCATTTCCATGTTCCATCTTCACACAAAACATTGTGAGACCAGTTCACTTATTCACACCGAGAAACTACCGGAAAACAGACTGCCAACTGACAATCACTGCCTATCTCTGCAGAGCCTGTCCACAATCTTAAAGGCTTAAGGCTTAAACCAGGAATGTGACGGAATACTCTTAACTTGCCTGGATGGTAACAGAACCAACGTTTAAGAAACTCAATCCCCCCACCCCCACCAGACAGAGCAGCCTGTCCACAATCATTCACTCACTCCAACACTGGCCCACAGGAGGAGCAATTTGACCCATCTACAGGTTAAACAGTACCAGACTCCATAAATTCCAACCAAACTTGCCACTTCTAACAGAAGGACAAGGGCAGCAACAGTCTGGGGAACATCACCTGGAAGTTACTCTCCAAGCCCCTCACCATCCTGACTTAGAAATATATTGCCATTCCCTCACCATTACTGGGTCAAAATCCTGGAACTCTTTCCCTAACATGGTGGGGAGGTCCACGCCATTGGAACTGTGATGGTTCAAGAAGGCAGCTTACTGCCACCTTCTCAAGAGCAACTATGGGTGGACAATCAAATGCTGGCCCACATCCCTTGAGTGAAACAAAATCACAGCTGCAGAATTCACTGTTCTTCTATCTTCAATTCTTTCACTGTGGTTATTTTCTAGATCGAATGAGTCTCCACAATTCCAAGGCACGTTGCAAAAGGATTATGCTACGTGTGCGTGATGGAGACAAGAAAATGGGAGCATAACTAGATCGCCCGGCTCTCAAACCTGCCCTACCATTCAATATGATCACGACTGACCTTCCCCAGGCCTCAGCTCCTGCATGCCAGTCCTCCACAATTCTCTATTCCTTATCTTTCAAAAACCCATTTCCCTCCACCTTAAATATATCTAATGATCCAGTCTCCACCACCAGTGGAGGAAAAGAATTCCTGAGATACAGTATCCCACCTGTTGTGAGAAAAAATTTTAATATATTCTTACCAAAACTATATGCGGTAGTCTAGGAGTGGCCTCACTAAAACCCTGTGCAATTGTTACTAAATTCCCCCTTTTCAATAACGAGCAGTTTGCCCATTGGCCTCGTAAATACTTACTGCACCCACCCGGTAATGCACAATATTAATCTCTCTGTACTTCACTTATTTGCAAGGTTAAGTCAAGTTTAGTGTCATAGGCACGAGTACATGTATGCACAGGTGCAATGAAAAGAATTGCTTGCAGCAGCACCACATACACATAATATCAACAACATGACATTCACAGCATGGCGAATAATACGGTGATAGGCTCTTTGGTGAGTCTGCGGCAGCTATTAAATACTGCTAATAATAAACCCAATCTTAATCCATTTAGTTCTCCCCATATTCCCATGAACTTCCTTCAGATTCTGCCACATAGGGAAAGTTTACAGTGGCCCGATGACGTATGTTTGGGGTGTGAGAGGGAGAGGAAACTGGGGCACCCAGAGTCAATTGAGAGAAAATGCAAAGTTGACATAGACAATGCTGGAAGTCAGGATCGAAGCTGGGTCTCAAGATCTGTGAGGCTGCAGCTCTACCCACTGCACCACTGTACCATCAGGAAGCAGAAATTAGTGCTGTGGACAGAGGTCAGGAGATGAATATAAAAATACAGATCAGAATCAGATTTAGTATCACCAGCATATGTAGTGAAATTTGTTAACTTTACAGCAGCAGTACAATGAAATACATGATAAATAAATATAGTGAAAATAATTGAGTTACATTAAGTATATGTCCATTAAATAGTTCAGTTAAACTAAATAGTGCAAAAATAACAGAAATAAAGAGTAGTGAGGTAGTTTTCAATGTCCATTTAGAAATCGGATGGCAGAGGGGAAGAAGCTGTTCCTGAGTCACTGAGTGTGTGCCTTCAGGCTTCTGTACCTCCTTCCCAACAGTAACAGTGTGAGAGGGCATGTCCTCGGTGGTGGGGATCCTTAATGATGGATCTTGTCTTCCTAAGGCACCGCTCCTTGAAGATGTCTTGGATTCTACAGAGGCTGGTACCAATGATAGAGCTGACTAATTTTACAAGTTTCTGCAATGATTTCAATATTGTGCAGTGCCCCTCCCCCCTACCAGATGGTGATGCAGCCAGTCAGAATGCTCTCCACAGTACACTTGTAGAAGTTTTCAAGTGTTTTAGTTGACAACCCAAATCTCTTCAAAGCCCCAATGAAATACAGCCGCTGTCTTGCCTTCTTTATAGCTGTGTCAATATGTTGTGTCCAGATTAGGTCCTCAGAGATATGGACACCCAGAAACCTGAAATTGCTCACTCTCTCCACTTCTGATCGCACTATGAGATACACAGGATGGTACAGATGCTGGAATCTAGAGTAACACACAAAACGGTAGAGGAAGTCAGTGGGTGAGGTGGCATCTGTGAAGGGAACTTGGCAGTCCACATCTTGTGTCAAGGTCGCTCATCTCGAACTAGCAGTCCAGATAAAGGGTCCCAACCCTCACTGCTGACCATCCAGTTTTCTCCATAGATGCCGGACCCCCTGACTTGTGGTGTTTCTCAGGGGCTCATACTGGGACTGTTGTTCAGTTCTGGAAAGATATTACTAAACTGGAAAGAGTGTAAACTGGAAAGGTTTACAAGGACTTTGTCAGGGCTTGAGGACTGAGTTGTAGGAAGAATTGGACAGGCTAGGACTTTATTTGTTATTGAGAGGTGATTTTATTGAGGTGTATGAAATCATGAGGGGTATTGATAAACTGAATTCACTCAGTTTTTTCCCCAAAGTTGAGGCATCAAAAATTAAAGAACATAGGTTTAAAGTAAGAGGGGAAAGATTTAAGAGGAAGTTGAAGGACATAACTTTTACTCAAAAGGGGATATCTCGAGTATTTAGAATCAGCTGCTAGTGGAAGTGGTTGAGGCAGGTACAATTGCAACTTACAAAATACATTTGAACAGGCACGTGGATTGGAAAGGTTTAGAACATTACAGGTCAAACACAGGCAAATTAAATCAGCTTGGATGAGTCATCTTGGTTGGCATGGAGCAGTCAGGCTGAAGGGTCTGTTTCTATGCTTCGTGACACCATGCTGCCAGATCTGCTGAGAGCCTCTGGCATTCTATGGGTGAAGACATGTTCACGGCGATGTATCCAGTCCCAACAATGTTTGCTTCATTGGTGAGATTTTCCTTGTGTCCTTTCTTCTCATTACTGTAGAAGAGAGGATCTATTCTGAGTACAGTCACGTGTGTCTGCTACCGTGGCTATTTGGAAAGAGACAGCATCTGCAACAAGGAGGCAGAGGAAGCTTTTCTATCTGATAATATTATTGTGTTAATATTATGTTATGTGCTGTATGTGATATATGTACTATATTTTGCACCTTCCTCTCTGAGGAAAGTTGTTTCATTTAGTTGTATACATATTTACAGTTGAGTGACAATAAACTTGAACTTAAGGATGGATCTAGCAAATATTCTTCATTGACTTCACTGCCGTTACCATGCATAACAAGTGATTCCCACTTGGAACAATAGTTGAAGTTAGCAGCAGTGTTTTGTCTTTTGCCCTCTCACTGAACCTGGTGGGGAACTATTTGCTGCAGGAGAGAACAAACTCCTTTATCATGTAAATTCAGTTCCCTATCTGCCTCCAGAGGAGAAATGGTTGACACAGCTGGCTGTTATTGAACGCCTGGCTGGAAGACTATCCTTCTATCGCATTTTTATAGACAGGAACATCAATTTCATTGGCTTGCAAATACATTATGTACATGGATTCATTATGATTGTCCTGACTACTCCCTGTGTTGTGACAGTGCCATTAACTTCGCTTCCTGATTGCTGAACGGTAAAGATTTCTGTTAGGATTGGGTGAGCATTCTGTCAGCTGATCTCTACATGTATTCTAATTAGTGCTTCTTCAAAGCAAAGGTGTATAGACAGCTTCAGGTAGCATTTTACTGTAGGCACCGTTGGATCAACTATTTAATTGTATTTTTCTTTGCAGTTTAACGATTAACAATTAATTATCTACGATAAACTCTTCTTGGGCTTCCAGCTGTAACGACGTTTCGATGACAAAACGCTGCCATCTTCATCATGGATTATGCATTGGCATGTCAATTCTGATGGTATTTATACCCCCAACAACCGTTCCTCCTGATTGGTTAGTCCTCATCCAATCAGGTTTCTGCCGTCCCACTTTGTTTACAATTCAATCCTAATTCTTACTTAGAGCAAGACCTTGGTCTTTGTTAAAATTCTTATCCTCTAGTTTTATTCCTTTGGCTTCCTTCACCAGATGGCCCCAAAAACCATTGGTGCAGCACAAAACCAGTCAGGAGGGATGGATGACAGAGGTAAAAATACCACCAGTCTAGACATGCCCAGCTATCATCCATAATGAAGGTGACAGTGTTTGTCATTGAAATGTCAGTTAAAATCGATATCTGTACCCAGCTGGAAGCCTAAGAAGAGTTTATTCATCATGTATGCCAGGAAAGCTCTTTATCCTTTTTCAATTAATTATCTGCTTGTATTTTAAGTAATTCTTATATGCAGGTTTAATATTTCTCTAGTGGCTATACCTGGTACTACAGTATTGAATAAGTGATCTGTAACTGGTTAATTCTTATCTATAGATTTGAATGGAATTTTTCTTATCTCTGTGGTATAAGAATAGTTGTTCCATGCTAGATGCCATCTTTAATCGATCACTGGCTGCTTTCTATCAACTCTTAATAAAGTAATCATGTAGCAACAGGTTTTGTGCCTGACTTCTAAAAGAACCTTGGATTTAATCACCAGAATCTAACAACACTTCCATGAGAAAATAGGTCTTGGTCAGAAAGACAGAGCTTGGACAGACATAGATTGTTCTCAGAATCATCAGATTCTGATGGGAGACCTGATAGAGTTTGATAAAATTATGAGAAGCGTTTGGGTAGATAGTCAGTGTCTTCATCCAGGGGAGAAAGGACAAATATCAGAAAATAGAGGACATGCATTTAAGGTGATGGGGGAAAGTTTAAATCAGTTTTGTGAGGCAGGTTTTGTACACAGATAGTAGGTGCCTGTAAAAGGCCGCCCAGGGTAGAAGGGTAAGCAGATATGAAAGTGGAATTTTAAAAAAAGCTTTTAGATGGTACATGAACGTGCAGGAAACAGAGACAGAAGAGAGTTAGTTTAATTTAGCATCATGTTCAGCATAAACATCATGGGCCGAAGAGCCTGTTCTATGCTGTACTGTTCTATCTTCTGTCAAAGTCAAAGTCAAGTTGAGTTAATTTTCATATGCACATGAATACACAGGTGCAATGAAAAACTTACTTGCAGCACCATTGCAGGTACATAGCATTACATATGCAAAACATAAATTATATATAATTTGTTTTTACAAGAAAGGACTCAATTAAAAAGAAAAAAAAACAAAGCCCAGTTTAGTGCAATGAGATCAATGTGGTCACAGAGTTGCCAGACTTTGTTGATGAGTGTTGTACCAGTTGGTTCTAGAACTAAATAGTTGAAGGGAATTTGCTGTTCCTGAACCTGGTGGTGTGGGACTTCAGGCTCTGTACCTCCTGCCCAAAGGTAGCCGAGAGATAATGGCACGAATCAGATCATGGGGATCTTTGACAAACATTGAACATTGACTAAGGAAGGACTCAGACCAGAGAAGCTGGTGATCTTTTGATTTTTTTTATTAAATTCCAAGGAGACATTGGGTTAACACTGGGTAAGATGTGGTCTGTTCATGAAAGTTTAAAGCAGCATCTGTTTCTGATTCTTTCTGATACTGTCTCCGAAGATTGAACAAAAGTGTAATTTGGGATCTGAAATTGTGTTAAATCTCTGAGTAATGAATATGCGTATTAGGAGGAGTGTTACTGCTTAAAGGAATATTCTGGAATAACAGCAGCAATATTGAACTTTTCAGACATAGAAAAACAAAGATTCTAGGCAGAATAAAACTTCCTCTGCACTCTCCCATCACACAGTCCCAGGGCATTGTCAGCACAGCTTAAAGGAAAAACACACAATAAAGCTCCTTATATATTGGCCTGCCTCGTACTTCTGGGGTGGGATAATACTGGGCTGACTGGTAACTTTTTAAAAAAGGGATTGACGAGAATACTGAGAGATCGGAGCACCCGACTTCAACGAGTATGCAGAACTGGCTGGAGCTGAATTAAAAAGGGTAAAACTCCCTTTATGACACACTCCCTGTCCGAGGACAGTGCCGACTGGCTGAGAGACTAGAAGACAAAGAGCACCTCTGCTTAATCAGTGTGCTGGCTGGTGGTGGGAAGAGAATGAAAAATGTCCTTCAGGGAGTAAACCTTCCATTACAATGTCCCATCGCACACTCAGAGGGCAGGTCATGTTAGTCACTTAAAGTCGATTCTACCCGTAAGGTCCTCTTCTTTTGAAGAATTGGTGGAGATGATTGAACAAATGTCTTGGCTGGACAGCACTGGAATCACCTTCCTGGTTGCTCAAGACTTTGGAAACGCGATTAACAACCTGCGCTTTGCTCTCTGCAATCTCTATCCCATTCCAACTGCTCAGTAACTGAGTTTCGGTAAAGATTAGTCAGCCACTTCTCTAGAAACTGAGCAAGTTCTGTTCACCACTCACTGTTCTCTACTTGACATGGCCGATGCTGAAAGAAATGGATCCGCAAAACTCCAGAGGTGGGGAATGCTACGCTGATATTGGGAAGTGTCCCGGAGAAGAGGAAGGTATCTTTAAACTAAGATGGTGGAAATAAGGTCAGGACGAGATGGAGACTCACAAGTTCAAATATCAACTCAGCATTTGGGGAAAGCAAAAAGTTCCAGAATGAAATATCAGTGACAGAGATAGTGAAATTTCTGAATGTTTGCAAAAAAAAAAAAACCTGTAGCTAATAAATCTGCTACCCTTACCTGGTCAGGCCCCTGTATTTGTCCCATCCCCAAGTGAGACTCTCCAGGGGCAGCTAGGGGTGAAGGAGAAATACCTGCTTTGGACAGAACACCCCCGATTCTGAGAATAATTAAATTAAAGGAATAGCAGAGCATGTGAGAGCTCACTGAGGGCAGAGCATGAGAGAGGACACTGGGAGAGGCGTGTGAGAAAGAGCACTGAACAAGAGTGCGAGAGGTTACCAAGGAAGTTGTGCAAGCAAGGACAATGAGGGAGGCATAGAGGAGAGGAAAATGAGGACAGAATTCGAGAGAGAATGCAGAGGGAGGCTTCCACTGAGGAAGCATGCAAGTGAGGACACTGAGGAAGCATGCAAGAGTGGACACTGAGGGAGCATGCAAGTGAGGACACTGAGGAAGCATGCAAGAGTGGACACTGAGGGAGCATGCAAGAGTGGACACTGAGGAAGCATGCAAGAATGGACACTGAGGGAGCATGCAAGAGTGGACACTGAGGGAGCATGCAAGTGAGGACTGCTGGCCAACATGGCATCTGCATACAACGCTCTTTTAGTCGACATCTGGATGGATCATGAAACCATATATTTCACTTCTTTTATGTCTTTTATGTTTGTCTTGAGTGTGATTCTGGGACTGTTGGAGCCTGTGAGTTGCAGTTTGGAGATTGTTCGGGTGCTTCTGTGCTCTGCAGACTCCGAGGGGATTCCAGGAGGCAGAGGCAGCATGCAGAAACCTTGTGGCGAGAAGGCTATGAGCCGAAGTTCGACTCCATTTAGCCAATTAAAGCTTCCATTGTTCACCAATTAAAGCAATGAGGGAGATTGAAACTCTGGCTGCCTGCCTTTTTATTGCTGGGGGAGCACTCTGCACAGAGAGGGGAGATTGCCTTTTTATCGCTGCGAGATCACTCTGCTACAGAGAGGGAGAACGTTGCCCAGGTTTTCTGCATTTTTGGATGTGGACTTGGACTGTAGACTTTCTTTTTCAGTCTCATGGTTTTCTTGTATTCTGTGTTTTTCGCCCGATCTTTCTCGTTTTTTTTTATGTACGGGGAGGAGGATTTTGGTGTTGATATGCCTGTTTCATTTTTGTTCACTTTTTTTGAGTGGGGAGGAGGAATTTGGGGGTTGATGATCATGCTGCCTTTCTTTTCCTTTTTGGTTTTGTGGCTATCTGGAGAAGAAGAATTTCAGAGTTGTATACTTTGATAATAAATGAACCTTTGAACATTAAGGCTTGCGAAAGAGAACATGCAGGGAGGTGTGGAAACAGGGAACTCAGGGAGCCACCTGAGCAAAGAGACTGAGGCATGTGAGAGATTATACTGAGCGGAGAGTGCAAGAGGATAGGGAACATGTGAGAGAGGACACTGAGGAGACATGCATGGGGACAGGGAGCATTCCAGAGAGGATTGAAGAGACATGTGAGAGGTGACACTCCACAGGCATGTGAGAGGGAAACAAACCATAAACAAACAATCTGTCCCAGCCCATCAACCAGCTCCTTCCACTGTGAATTAGTTCCCATAAGGTCCTGCCCAATTTCATTTCCCAATTCCTGACAGTCTCTGTTTCTGCTGTCACCCAGGCAAGGGTGTAGATCATCACAGGATGTTATACAGAAGCAATGCACAGAAGATGAACTCTTGATGTCCCAAATTCCCTCATGGTAATGCTGGTTTGTTTATCTGCACTGGACTTCCCCTGCAACTGCAACACCATTTTCTACATTCTGTTTTCTTTTCATAGCCACAGTGTACAGCATGATCTGTCTACATGGCACTCGAACAAGGTATTTTCACATTAACAATAATCAACAAATTTCATTTCCTTCCCTCCCAACCTCCAGCTCCTGCCCTCTACTTTCCCTGTCTTCTGCTCTTCCATCTCCTATTGCCTCCCTTCTGCTTTCCTCCTCCCCCCAGTCCTCTTGCCTCCCTCTTCCCCTTTACTCCACTCCCACCTCCTTCTCTCCTCTTGTCCCTCCAATATCATTTGTCCAAGCGGTCTGGAGTTGGGTGGGGTTGTTGATTAAGGACTTTCAATTTGTACTGCAGACCTCTGTCTTCAGGGGGAAGGCAGGAAGCTGCACAGGAGGTCTGGAGCAGAAGCAAAGCCAGAGGCACCAGCACTGATACTCCTCACAGTCGCATATCAGGTTAAAGATTTATTTACACACAACACTGTTATATCAAAACAGAAAGCAAACAGCGCATGTCAAGGTTTGACCCTTTGGTTTGACTCTCTAATCAGTCGCAGGGAGCAGATGACTTTCTGTGTGGTGACTCAGTGCTGAGGGTTCCCTGCTCACGTACTCTGTGTGTGCTCAACAAGGTGCTTCCCCACAACCCAGTCCCGGCCCATTCCTCCTCCTGTTCCTACCTGCTGCAAGCTCCTGGAGTTCCTCCTGATTGGCCAAGCTACAGGACTGTCTCTTAAAAGACTCCTGGATGGGTACATGGAGCTTAGAAAAATAGAGGGCTATGGGTAACCTTAGGTAATTTCTAAAGTAGGGACATGTTCGGCACAGCATTGTGGGCTGAAGGGCCTGTATTGTGCTGTAGGTTTTCTATGTTTCTATCTGTAGTCTTGGTCACACTGCTCTAGGAAAGATGCAATTAAACTCTAAAGAGCGCAGAAAAGATCTAGGAAGACATGGTGAAGACTAGAGGGCTTAAGTTATAGGAAGAGATTGGCCAGGAAAGGGTTTTATTCCTTGGAGTGTAGGAAAATGAAGTACAACCTTATAAAATGTTTAAAATTATGAGAGGCCTAGACAAGGTGTACAGGAAGTGATTTTCTCGGGGTTAGGGAGTCCAAAACTCGAGGGCATAGGCTTAGGGTGCGAGGAGAAAGATTTTAAAGGGACCTGAGGTAATATTTTCACCGAGAGGATGCTGAGAACATGGAATGAGCTGCCAGACGAAATGGCTGAGGCAGATCGATGGAGAGGTGGGGCTTAGCAGGATACAGCCCAATTAAGGGTTTCAACCCGAAACATTGATTGAAATGGGAGAGGAGGGCAATGAGGTGCAAGGTGGAGGAAGTGAGGCAGGAAGGAATGGGGCTGGCAGGTGGAGTGGGATGAACAGAGGGAAGAGAATAGGGAGAAGTAGAGGGGGAGAAGTGA
Organism: Mobula birostris; assembly: GCF_030028105.1. Lineage (NCBI taxonomy): Eukaryota > Metazoa > Chordata > Chondrichthyes > Myliobatiformes > Myliobatidae > Mobula > Mobula birostris. Next base: position 136,389,224 of record NC_092371.1, read on the forward strand.
GGGAAAGGATGAAGGGAGGGAGAAGAGAGAAAAGGGATGGGTGGGGAGCAGAGGAGAGAGGAGGTAGGAGGAGGGAAAAGAAAGTGCGCTCGACTGTACTGAGGGACGCTGCATTGTGGGAGGGAGGCCGCATTGTGGGAGGGGCTGTAGGGAGGGGGGCCATGTTGTGGGACGGGCTATACTGAGGGAGGGCGCGTTGTGGGAGAGGCCATAGGGAGGGAGGCTGCGTTGTGGAAGGGGCTGTACTGAGGGAGGCCACATTGTGGGAGAGGCCATAGGGAGGGAGGCCGCGTTGTGGAAGGGGCTGTACTGAGGGAGGCCACATTGTGGGAGGGGCCATAGGGAGGGAGGCCGCGTTGTGGGAGGGGCCGTACAGAGGCTGCGTTGTGGGAGGGGCTGTAGGGAGGGAGGCCGCGTTGTAGGAGGGGCCGTACTGAGGGAGGCTGCATTGTGGGAGGGGCCATACTGAGGGAGGCCGCATTGTGGGAGGGGCCGTAGGGAGGGAGGCCGCATTGTGGGAGGGGCTGTAGGGAGGGAGGCTGCATTGTGGGAGGCGCTGTAGGGAGGGAGGCTGCATTGTGGGAGGCGCTGTAGGGAGGGAGGCCGCATTGTGGGAGGGGCTGTAGCGAGGGAGGCTGCATTGTGGGAGGGGCCGTACTGAGGGAGGCCGCGTTGTGGGAGGGGCCGTACTGAGGGAGGCCGCGTTGTGGGAGGGGCTGTAGGGAGGGAGGCTGCATTGTGGGAGGGGCTGTACTGAGGAAGGCTGCATTGTGGGAGGGGCCGTACTGAGGGAGGCCGCGTTGTGGGAGGGGCTGTAGGGAGGGAGGCCGCATTGTGGGAGGCGCTGTAGGGAAGGAGGCCGCATTGTGGGAGGGGCTGTAGGGAAGGAGGCTGCATTGTGGGAGGGGCTGTAGGGAGGGAGGCCGCATTGTGGGAGGGGCTGTAGGGAGGGAGGCCGCATTGTGGGAGGGGCTGTAGGGAGGGAGGCCGCATTGTGGGAGGGGCCGTACTGAGGGAGGCCGCGTTGTGGGAGGGGCTGTAGGGAGGGACACCACATTGAAGGAAGAGCAGCTAATCTTACATTTTCCATTTAGCTTCCAGTACGTTAGGAATTATCTTGAAACAGAATCTCCAGAACATTTGGACTTGGAGTCAACTGTCCCTTATCTAGTTCTTGTCATTGTGATGCAGGGTGCACAGAATGCTATTCTGGGTTCACTGTCAAGTACATGCTGACTTCTGAACCTGAGGGTTTATTTTCTTCTCTTTCAGAGGACAGAACAGATCTGACTCATAGACATCTATCATCCATTCCCAGCTGCATCGCTGGATGTGAGAAGTTGTGTTGAGCCAATTCCTGACATTCTGGCCCCCTCACTCGCTCGGCTGTGGCTCTGACAGCACTTTGCTGCTCTCTCCTTCCACTGTTCCCTGTGCCTGCCTCTGTTTCACACAGCTGGGTGGGCTGCCTTCAGATTTACATCTCTTGTGCCTGCGCTGTTCGTTTCATGAGACCTGGGTATTTGTTGCCCATCCATAGCTGCCCTTCGGAAGACAGTGTTGAAACCTGGTGAAGATGGTCCCAGGTTTGAGCCCAGAGGAGAGGAACATACGGATGGCAGTGTTCCCCTGCTAGCACAGTTTGAGAGGTCCTGTTGGAGAAGGATGGGAGGGTAACTGTGGCCACTATGTGCTGGCGCTGGGGGGGTGGAAAACCGTGGACAGGGTAGACAGTCAGTATATTTTACCCCAGAGTAGAAATGTCAAGTACCAGAGGACATGTATTTAAAGTGGGGGGTGGGAGGAAAGTTCAAGGGAGATGGGTGCGACAAGTTTTTCTACACAGAGTAGAGGGTGTCTGAACTGTGCTGCCAGGGGATCTGGCAGAGGCAGGCACGGAAGTGGTGTTAAAGAGGCTGTTGGAAAAACGTGAATACACAGAGAATGGTGGAATATGGATCGTGTACGGGCAAAGGGGCTTTAGTTTAATTTGGCATCATGTTCAGCACTGAGACGGTGGGTGGAGGGCCATTTCCCGTTCTGTTCTGTAGGATGTTCTGCAGCCGTGGGCAGACTGCCACTTAGAAGAATTAGTCTGCCCTGGAAGGTATTGAACTTCTTGGGAGATCTGGGTGCTGCACTTGCCCGCGACAACTAAGAGTGTCCTGTCATACTCTGCACTGTAGCTGATAGAAAGGCCTCAGGGGTCAGAGGTGAGCCTCTCACACCACAACACGTCCAGCTTCTGACCATGATACTTACTTGGCTGGTCTGGCTGAGTTTCTGATCGGTGCTGAATGCCAGGCCATTGACGGTGGAGGACTCATGAATGGTAAAGCTGCTGAATGCCAGCGGGAAGTGATATAATACTACCCTGTTGGAGATGGTCGTGTAGTGTGTGTCACCTTTCCTCCCATGACTGAATGTTATCCAGGTCCTGCTGCACCCAAGGTCCAAATGAAACTCAACAAGGTAGACGGGGTGAGGAGGTCCTGAAGAGATATTTTAGCGAGTTAGGAAGGAAGCTGTAAAGCAGGACCTCCAGGGTAGTAATCTCTGAATTGCTGCCTGTGCCACATGCCAGTGAGGGTAACAATCGAATGATTTGGCAGAAGAATGCGTGGCTGAGGAACTGGTGCAGGGGGAAGGGTTACGGATTTATGGATCTTTGGGATCTCTTCTGGGCAAGGTATGACCTGTACAAAAGGGATGGGTTACACCTGAACCTGACAGGGACCAATATCCTTGTGGACGGGTTTGCTAGAGCTGTTTGGGAGGGTTTAAATTAATTTGGCAGGGCAATGGAACCAGAGTGATAATGCTGAAGATAAGGTAGTTGGTTTACAAACAAAGGCAAAGTGTAGTGAGACTCCTAGCAAAGACAGGCTGATTATAGGACAAAATTGCAGTCAACAGGATAAGTTGCAATGTAAAAGGTGGACAAAATCAAAAAGCTGTTATATTTGAAAACACACAGTATACGGAAAAAGGTTGATGAACGGAGCACAGTTACAGGTTGGCATGTATGATGTTGTAGGCATCACTGAATCATGGTTGAAAGAAGATTATAGCTTGGAGCTTAACATCCAAGGATACACAATACCCTTTATCAGACAGGCAAGTGGGGGGGGGGGTGACATAGCTCTGTCGGTAAAAAAATGAAAGCAAATCATTAGAAAGAGGTGACATAGGGTCAGAAGGTGTTGAATCATTGTGGGTAGAGTTAAGAAATTTCAAAGGTAAAAAGACCCTGATGGGAGTTGTATACAGACCCCCAAAGAGTAGTAAGGATGTGTCCTATAAATTACAATGGGAGGTAGAAAATGCCTGCTAAAAGAGCAATGTTACAATAGTCATGCAGGACTTCGATATGCAGGAAGATTGGGAAAATCATATTGGTGCCGGATTCCAGGAGGGGGAATTTCTAGAGCAATTCTAGAGCTGGCTTTTTAGAGCAATTCATGGTTGAGCCCACAAGGGGATCCATTATTCTGATTGGGTGTTGTGCAATGAACCAGAATTGACTGGAGAGCTTAAGGTAAAAGAGCCCTTAGGGGAAAGTGATCACAATATGTTCAAGTCCACCCTGAAATTTGAGGAGAAGCTGAAGTCAGGTGTATCAGTATTACAGTGGAGTAAAGAGAATTACAGAGGCATGAGAGAGGAGTTGGCCAAAATTGATTGGAAAATAACACTGGCAGGGTTGATTGCAAAGAAGCAATGGCTGGAATTTCTGGAAGCAATTCAAAGGCACAGGATACATACATCCCAAAGAGGAAGAAGTATTCTAAAGGCAAGATGACACAATAATGGCTAACAGGAGAAATCAAAGCCAAAGAGAGGGCATATAATAGAGCAAAAAATAGTGGGAAGTTAGAGGATTGGGAAGCTTTTAAATACCAGAAGGCAACTAAAAAAGCCATTAAGATGGTAAGGATGGAATATGAAAGTAAGCTAGCCAGTGATATTAAAGAGGACACCAAAAGCTTTTTCCAGATACACGAAGTGTAAAAGAGAGGCAAAAGTGGATATTGGACCTCTGGAAAACAACGCTGGAGAGGTAGTAATGGGAGACAATAAAGTGGCAGGTGAACTGAATAAGTATTTTGCATCAGTCTTCACTGTGGAATACACTAGCAGTCTGGTGGAAGTCCCAGAGAGTCAGGGGTCAGAAGTCTGTGAAGTTGCCAGTACAAAGGAAAAGGTTCTTGGGAAACTGAAAGGCTGAAGGTAAATAACTCATCTCAACCAGATGGTGTGCACTCCAGGGTTCTGAAAGAGGTGGCTGAAGAGATTGTGGAGGCATTAGAAATAATCTTTTAAGAATCCTAGTTTCTGGAATGGTTCTGGAAGACTGGATAATTGCAAATGTCACTCCACTCTTCAAGAAGGTCAAGAGGCAGAAAAAAAGGAAACTATAGGCCAGTTAGTCTGACCTCAGTGATTGAGAAGATGTTGTAGTCAATTGTTAAGGATGTGGTTTGGGGGTATTTGAAAGCACATGATAAAATAGGCCATAGTCAGCATGGTTTCCTCAAGGGAAAGTCTTGCCTGACAAATCTGTTGGATTTCTTTTAAGAAATAACAAGCAGAATAGACAAAGGAGAATTGATGCAACATACGCAAAATGCTGGTGGAATGCAGCAGGCCAGGCAGCATCCATAGGAAGAAGCACAGTCGACGTCTCAGGACTAACTGAAAGAAGAGATAGTAAGAGATTTGAAAGTGGGGGGGGGGGGGGAGATCCGAAATGATAGGAGAAGACAGGAGGGGGAGGGATGGAACTAAGAGCTGGAAAGTTGATTGGCAAAAGGGATACAAGGCTGGAGAAGGGAGAGGATCATGGGACGGGAGGCCTAGGGAGAAAGAAAGGGGGATGGGAGCGCCAGAGGAAGATGGAGAGCCAGCAAGTAGTAATTGTGAGAGGGACAGAGAGAGAAAAAAAAGGAAAAAATAAAAAATAATAAATAAATAAATGAATAATGGATGGGGTGAGAACAGGAGGAGGGGCATTAACGGAAGTTAGAGAAGTCAATGTTCATGCCATCAGGTTGGAGGCTACCCAGATGGAATATAAAGGTGTTGTTCCACAATTGGTGGCTGTTGTATATTTGGATTTTCAGAAGGCCTTTGACAAAGTGCCACACCTGAGGCTGCTTAACAAGCTACGAGGCCCATAGTATTACAGGAAAGATAATAGTATAGATTATACAGTGGCTGATTGGCAGGAGGCAAAGAGTGGAAATAAAGAGCCTTTTTTGACTGGCTGCTGGTGACGAGTGGTGTTCCACAGAGGTCAGTGCTGGGACTGATTCTTTTTACGTTACATGTCAATGACTTGGATAATGGAATTGATGGCTTTGAGGCAAAGTTTGTGGACGATACGAAGATAGGTAGGGGGCAAGTAATTTTGAGGTAGAGGAGAGGCTACAGAAGGACTTAGACAGACAAGGAAAATAGGCAAGAAGTGGCAGATGGAATATAGTGTTGGGAAGTGTATGGTCATGCACTTTGGTAGAAGCAATCAAAGGACTGACTACTTTGTAAATGGAGAAAAAATACAAAAACCCTAGGCGCTAAGTGACTTGGGAGTCCTTTGCAGGATTCTCTGAAGGTTAATTTGCAGGTTGAGTCAGTGGTAAGGAGGACAAATGCAACGTTAGTATTCATTTCAGGTGCACCAGAATATAAAAGCAAGAATGTAATGTTGAAACTTTATAAAGCACTAGTGAAGCCTCACCAGGAGTATTGTGAGCAGTGTTGGGCCCCTTATCTTAGAAAAGATGTGCTGACGCTGGAGCGGGTTCAAAAGAGACTCACGAAAATAATTCCAGGATTAAATAGCTTGTCATATGAAGAACATCTGATAGCTCTGGGCCTATACTCATTGGAATTCAGAAGAATGAGGGGTGACCTCAGTGAAAGGCCTTGATAGAGTGGATGTGAAGAGGATGTTTCCTATGGTGGGAGAGTCTAAGACCGGAGGACACAGCCTTAGAATAGAAAGGTGTCCTTTTAGAAAGAGGATGAGGAGAAATTTCTTTAGCCAGTGAGTGGTGAATCTATGGAATTCATTGTCACAGGCAACTGTGAAGGCCAAGCCTACAAATATTTAAGGCAGAGGTTGATAGATTCTTGATTGGTCAGGGCATGAAAGGTTAAGAGAGAAGGCAGGAGATTGGGGCTGAGATGAAATGGTGGTGCAGAATTAATGGGCCAAGTGACCTAATTCTGCTCCTATATCTTATGGTCTGATGGTGAATTACCAGCAAACATGTCCACTTCTGACTTAATAATGGAAGGAAGCAGCTGACGGTGGTTGAGGCTGGGATGATGACCTCTGACAACCACAGCCAACTTCCTTTGTTGAGGTATTACCTCAACCATCTGAATGTTTTCTATTCCCATTGACCTCAGGTTGACCAGGACTCCTTAATGCCACTCTCAAGTGCTGCACTGACATCAAGGGCAATGGCTCTCACCTTTCCTCTAGGATCCAGCTCTTTGGTCCACATTTGGACTGACGGAATCTGTAAATCCCAAAAATGGACATCAGACAGGAGGTTATTGGCAAGAAGGTACCACTGACAACTTCCATCTCTTTGCAAATAGTTTAGAGTGGACTTTTTGGGCAGTAACCAGTTTTATTGGATTTGTCCTGTTTATTGTGAACAATTTTCCATATTGTCCGGTAGATGCCAGTGTGGTGACTGTACTGCAGCAGCCTTACTAGAGGTGCAGCTAGTTTTGGAGCACAGATCTTCAGCACTGCAACTAAAATGTTGGTCTTACAGCTTTTGCACCACCCTGTGCACTCAGCTGTTTCTTCATATCACAAGGAGTGAGTGAAATGGCTGAATGTTGGCTTCCGTGATGGTGGAAGCCATCAAGGGAGGGAGGAGATGGATCATCAGTCTCAGAGCTCTGGTATCAATTTCCCAGCCCTCTTTCTCATGGGAATGTACCTTGACAGTAGCCTTAAATTATAGTTTAACCATAGATTTGATTTCCAGGCTTTATTTTTAATTTACTGAGGCATCATCTGTTTTCATTCTGTTGAAATTAGCCCTTCTGCAAGTTGACTATGTGGACTATATCCTTTTCCATAGCTACTCTGACAATTACAATATTTTGATTGCTATTTTCTAGAAGTTTTCCCACTAGTAGTTGTTCTTTTGCGTCTCATTTATTTCCCAGAGCCAAGACCAGCAATTCATTAATGAAGAATTTTTTCCTAAGCACACCAGGAACTGCCGCTAGTAGTCCCTACCTTCTGGCCCTTATGTTATTGCTTCCATAATCTATATATCATGGAGTTGTACAGCACAGAAATGGATCCATCTGTCCATCGTATCCATGCCGAGCTTTTTGCTGATCCGCACTCACCCTGCTTGTCCACATTACGTCCACATCCTTCCATGCCTTTGTTCAGCTTTGTAAACAGTAATCTAATTTAAAAGACACGGGAGAATGAAATGCGGGTCTGACTTCGGGATTACTTTAAGTGAGTCTGCTCACGTATCACGCAGTAGCGTGACGATGTATGGAATTCACTTATTTATACAAATAACCCGCAATGAATTAGCTACAAACTCTAACACAATAGAGAATGCATCTCAACTGTGTACACAGTGTACTGTATAATATAACTACTATATACAGACATCCACAGCATAGTCAACTTTTAAATTGTCCCAATCAGGCCTAAAGATTTAATCACTGTGGAGGATTTCTTACTCTTGCTGGATAGTGTCTTTCCTGACATGGGAGGTCACTCTGCTTGGCCGGACAGACTTGTGACTGTGAAACAATCTCAGGTTTTGGGGCTTCCTCTATGGTGCTTGTAGGTGTTGACTCTGGGACTGCAGGAAGTGGTTCTGACAGCTCTGGACGTCTTTCTTCTTCCTTTTTCTTTTTACAGTTTGTACATCTTGTTCTTGGGAAGGTACATTTAACTCGTTGAAGTTTTCTCTTATTTCTCTTTCTATTGCCCTCTTTACAATCTGATCTCTCCCCTTGGTTTCTGTGTCCACAACATTATCTGACGAATCCTCTAGTTTCATGCTTTATCTCCATAGATTTCTTTACTTTTGGCCTTCCATTCATCCACCTGGACTTTGGATCTACTTTTACAAGGAGCATTTGTCTCCCACTTGAAGTTCATGCGATCACCTTAATATATGCAGAGTAGATTCTGTTTCTTTATATTCACAAAAGTCAAATGCTTGCAACTTTCCTGAAGTTCCTTTAACTCTCTTCCAGCTTAAACCAAGCCACGTTTCACAAGTAACTGCCTGATTAACATATCAGAAGCTTTCTCAGATATGTTACCAATAAAAACTGTTGTAGTCAGATCACAGCTTTCATCATTTTCACTATTCCTCTGAGCAGCATGGTCCTTCCTGGGTCCTACATGCTTTCCAACCGGAGACACAGAGTTTGGCGCCAGTGCATGTTTGTCCTCTGTTGGGCAACAGTTCATTGTGTTTGGCATGCAGATAGTTGTGACATCATCCAGGACCTTTCTTAATTCGCTTTTAATTGGCTTCATTGGGGCAGGCAAATCGTGGATGCTTCTCCATTCAAGTTGTATTTGTCTAAGCCAAATACACAGCCACAATTTTGGTCCTTCTATTTTTACCATATACAAGTTCAATGTGGCTTGTTGGTTGTTGTATTCCACTGTTCCCACAGAAGTTAACTATTCTCCAGTATAAAGAGGTCTGCAGGCTTTAGTTTGGATCTTTGAGATACCATTCAAACTCATTTTGTGAAATGACTGAAACAGCTGAGCCAGTGTCCAATTCCATTTTAATTAATTTGCCGCTCACTTCGGGTGCAAGCTATATTGCTTACCTATTGGTAATTTTCACACATAAATCTCAAGGCTACACAGTCCTGTATCATTCTCACCGCTATCAGATTTTCATCAGCAGTATGTAGTTCTAGCACTCTTTTTGAAATTGGAAATTGACCTTTTAGCTCTTAACCCTCCCTGAGCACTCCATTTATTTTTGTCTGACCAACATGTTCTTTCTATGTTCCTACTTTGTTGCATCTACTGCAAGTTTTCCCTTTAAATCTGCATCAGTTTGGTGTATGTGAACCTCTGTCACAATAGTAATACAATTTGACCAGCCAGACTGCCTTCTGTTTAGATGTTATGATTTTGCTCACGCTCGCTTTCATTTCTGACTGCAACTCAATTGCGTCTCTGGCTGGTGTTTCCACTGAAATAGTGATTTCAATTGCTCTTTTGAATGTGAATTGTGCTTCAGTTTGGATCTGTTTTTGAATGTTTTCTTTTAGGATTCCACAAACTAAATGATCTCTTGGCGCATCATTAAGCCCATTACTGAACTGATAGTGTTGAGACCATCTCTTCTATTCAGCACATACGTTGAAATAGACTCCTCTTCTTTTTGATTCTGCTTATGAAACCTAAAGCATTCTGCAATCAACAATGCCTTTGGTTAAAAAAATGTTCCTGTATTACTTTGACAATATCAGCAAAATTCATTTCTGCAGGTTTGGTTGGAGCAGTTAAACTTCAAAGCAAACGGTACAGCTTTAAACCCAATGCAATTAGCAAAATTAGTGCAAAGCACATCAAAGTTGCTGGTGAACGCAGCAGGTCAGGCAGCATCTCTAGGAAGAGGTACAGTCGACGTTTCGGGCCGAGACCCTTCATCAGGACTAACTGAAGGAAGAGCTAGTAAGAGATTTGAAAGTGGGAGGGGGAGGGGGAGATCCAAAAGGGAGGAGAAGACAGGAGGGGGAGGGATGGAGCCAAGAGCTGGACAGGTGATTGGCAAAGGGGATATGAGAGGATCATGGGACAGGAGGCCCAGGGAGAAAGACAAGGGGGGGGGGGGGAGCCAGAGGATGGGCAAGGGGTATATCAGAGGGACAGAGGGAGAAAAAGGAGAGTGAGAGAAAGAATGTGTGTATATAAATAAATAACGGATGGTGTACAAGGGGAAGTTAGAGAAGTCAATGTTCATGCCATGAGGTTGGAGGCTAACCAGACAGAATATAAGGTGTTGTTCCTCCAACCTGAGTGTGGCTTCATCTTTACAGTAGAGGAGGCCGTGGATAGACATGTCAGAATGGGAATGGGATGTGGAATTAAATGTGTGGCCACTGGCAGATCCTGCTTTCTCTTGCGGAAAGAGCGTAAGTGTTCAGCAAAACGATCTCCCAGTCTGCGTTGGGTCTCGCCAATACATAGAAGGCCACATCGGGAGCACCGGACGCAGTATATCACCCCAACCAACTCACAGGTGAAGTGTCACCTCACCTGGAAGGACTGTCTGGGGCCCTGAATGGTGGTAAGGGAGGAAGTGTAAGGGCATGTGTAGCACTTGTTCCACTTACAAGGATAAGTGCCAGGAGGGAGATCGGTGGGGAGGGATGTGGGGGACGAACGGACAAGAGAGTCACGTAGGGAGCGATCCTTGCGGAAAGCGGGAGGGAGGGAAAGATGTGCTTAGTGGTGGGATCCCACTGGAGGTGGCGGAAATTACGGAGAATAATATGTTGGACCTGGAGGCTGCTGGGGTGGTAGGTGAGGACAAGGGGAACCCTATCCCTAGTGGGGTGGCGGGAGGTTGGAGTGAGAGCAGATGTGCGTGAAATGGGGGAGATGCGTTTGAGAGCAGAGTTGATGGTGGAGGAAGGGAAGCCCCTTTCTTTAAAAAAGGAGGACATCTCCCTCGTCCTGGAATGAAAAGCCTCATCCTGAGAGCAGATGCGGCGGAGACGGAGGAATTGCGAGAAGGGGATGGCATTTTTGCAAGAGACAGGGTGAGAAGAGGAATAATCCAGATAGCTGTGAGAGTCAGTAGGCTTATAGTAGACATCAGTAGATAAGCTGTCTCCAGAGATAGAGACAGAAAGATCTAGAAAGGGGAGGGAGGTGTCAGAATTGGACCAGGTAAACTTGAGGGCAGGGTGAAAGTTGGAGGCAAAGTTAGTGAAGTCAACGAGCTCAGCATGCATGCAGGAAGCAGCGCCAATGCAGTCATTGATGTAGCGAAGGAAAAGTAGGGGACAGATACCAGAATAGGTTTGGAACATAGGTTGTTCCACAAAGCCAACAAAAAGGCAGGCATAGCTAGGACCCATACGGGTGCCCATAGCTACACCTTTAGTTTGGAGGAAGTGGGAGGAGCCAAAGGGGAAATTATTAAGAGTAAGGACTAATTCCGCTAGACGGAGCAGAGTGGTGGTAGAGGAGAACTGATTAGGTCTGGAATCCAAAAAGTAGCGGGGAGCTTTGAGACCTTCCTGATGGGGGATGGAAGCAAAATTAGTACTTGTTTCTCATTGGTTATTTCACTTGCTTTAAAATATTGTTCGATTTGCTCAGTATATAAAATCCAATTATCTGTTGTGTAATCAAACATCTCAATCTTTCCGATATAGCCAACCATTTCTGTTCTTTTTTTAATGATTATTATCACCTGGTACTCACTGTTTATGAACCCATGAATTCTTCCATTTTAAGACATTTTTTTAAAACTCAATCTTGTCTTCCCTTCCGAAGAACACCTCTGCACTGCTTTTCATTTCCTCTCGACCATCTCTGCATGTGCTGGGCTGTTTCTTTTAAACTTTGACTGTTCCTCACTGCAATTTTGTTTTAGTTCAAATGTCTCATTGCATTTTAACAGGTTGGTAGCCATCTCGGGTGTATATTTTAAAAATACCTTGTCACCAACGTTACGTTTTGTAACTTCAAAACATTAAACTAATTTTAAAGAAAGCACGGGAGTCTGAAATGTGGGTCTAACTTTGGGTTTTCTTTATGTGAGGTGCCCACGTATCACATGGTAGTGTGATGATGTATGCAATTCATGTATTTATACAAATAACCCATAATGAATTATTTCAACAAACAAGAATGCTTAATCAACCAATATACAGCACCTATAAAAAGGATTCACCTCCTTGGAAGTTTTCATGTTTTTTTTGTTTTACAACATTGAATCACAGTGGATTCAATCTGGCTTTTTTTTGATCGACAGAAAAAACTCTCATGTCAAAGTGAAAACAAATTTTTACATATTGGTCTAAATTTATTACAATTATTAAACACAAAATAATTGATTGCATAATTCACAAACATGAGGAATTGTGCAGATGCTGGAAATTCAAGCAACACACATCAAAGTTGCTGGTGAACGCAGCAGGCCAGGCAGCATCTCTAGAAAGAGGTACAGTCGACTCCTTTGGAAAAAGACAGCAATCAGCACAATTAGTTAGTCCTGACGAAGGGTTTCAGCCTGAAATGTCGACTGTACCTCTTCCTAGAGATGCTGCCTGGCCTGCTGCGTTCACCAGCAACTTTGATGTGTGTTGATTGCATAATTACTCACTCTCTTCAAGTCAGTATTTAGTAGATGCACCTTTGGCAGCAATTACAGCCTTGAGTCTGTGTGGATAGGTCTCTATCAGCTTTGCACATCTGGACATTGTAATTTCCCCCCATTCTTCTTTATAAAACTGCTCAAACTCTGTTAGACTGCATGGGGATTGTGAGTGAACAGCCTTTTTCAAGTCCAGCCACAAATTCTCAGTTGGATTGAGGACTGGACTCTGACTTGGCCACTCCAGGACATTAATTTAACTTTGTTGTTTTTAAGCCATTCCTGTGGCTTTATGCTTGGGATCATTGTTTTGCTGGAAAACAAATCTTCTCCCAAGTCACAGTTTTCTTGCAGACTGCATCAGGTTTTTCTCCAGGAGTTCCCTGTATTTTGCTGTTTTCATTTTACCCTCTACCCTCACAAGCCTTCCAGAGCCTGTTGCAGTGAAACATCCCCACAGCATGATGCAGCCACCACCATGCTTCACAGTAGGGATGGTGTGTTTTTGATGATGTGAGGTGTTTGGCTTATGCCAAGCATAGCATTCAGTCTGATGGCTAGAAAGCACAATTCTGATTTCATCAGACCATAGAAACATCTTCCAGCTAACTTCAGAGTCTCCCACGTGCCTTCAGGCAAACCCTAGCTGAAATTTCTTGTGAGTTGAAAAAAGCAGTGGCTTTCTCTTTGCCACCCTCCCATAAAGCTGTAACTGGCAAAGCACCCAGGCAAAGGCTTTGTATGTGCAAACTCTCCCATCTCAGTCACTGAAGTTTGTAACTCCTCCAGAGTTGTCACAAGTCTCTTGGTGGCCTCCCTCACTTATCCCCTTCTTGCACGGTCACTCAGATTTTGAGGACAGCCTGCTCTAGGCAGATTTACTGCTGTGCCATGTTTTCTCTATTTCTTGATGATTGACTGAACTGTACTCCGAGGGATAGTCAGTGACTTGGAAATGTATTCATCTCCTGACTTAGGCTTTTCAATAACCTTTTTGCAGGGTTACTTAGTGTTCTTTTGCCTTTATGGTGTATTTTTTGCCAGGGTACTAACTCACCCGCAGTTTTGCCTTCCAAATACAGATGTATTCTACTACAATCAATTGAAACACCTTGACTGCACACTGGAGATCTCTGTTTAACTAATTATTTGAATCTAAAACCAATTGGCTGCAGCAGTGATGACTTGGTGTGTCATATTGAAGGGGGTGATACTTGTGCAAGCAATTAGTTTGTGTTTTATATTGGTAATTAATTTAGATCACTTTGTAGTGATCTGTTTTCAGTTTGACATGAAAGAGTCTTTCTCTGTTGATCAGTGTCAAAAAAAGTGAAATTAAATCCATTGTGATTCAATGTTGTAAAACATTAAAACATGAAAACTTCAAAAGGGGTGAATTGTTCTTATAGGCACAATATGTATAAGATTACTCAAACATTGAAGCTCCTTAACGTTGTCATAGCCAGCGGTGGTAATAGGGACAAGCTCCCACTCTCTACCTATTAAATCCTCCCAATGGTATGTGCCTCAAATAGCCTCTGACAACCAAGTCCAGCTCCTACTTCCACATATGTGGCTTAGCTAGTAAGCCCAGTGGAACCGTTTCTACTGACAGGAGAAGGAGCAAAGGTGGGTTGCTGCCACCTTAAAACCAGTCACTTTGGGCAGATGGGGCTCATCAGCCGTGGTTGGCGGCTCAACCCAGTGAAGGAAAACTCTGATCTCAAACCTCCACTGCATCGCAGCTATACCCACTCATGAGGAAGGCTTCGGGAGGAAGCCTAGAGGGAAAAATCTGAAGATGGAGACCCTAAGGCAGTCCTACATTGAGTTCAGTGTGGACTGGCAACTCCTGTGAAGCTGCTGGTGCCAAATTGTATTGGTCTCTGCCGTTCCTTTGGGTTCATCAGGTGTGTGGAGAGGGGGAGCTTGCTGTATGGGCAACAACTTGCTCTCCATATCCCACAGCCCAGGCTTGGATACCTAGACAGCTAGGACGCCATATCCATGGTCAACTCTGACCCTCGGAGGCTCTCACTCACCTCCCTCGAACATTTCTTAAATATTAAATACACAACAGTCTTGCGTATGGAGCCTGACTACTGAGTATTTCCAGCACTTTCTGTTTTTAATTTTAGACATCCTGTCCTTGATTGACTTACCAAAATGCATCACGTCACACTTGTCAGGATTAAATTCCACCTGCCAACACTCTCCCAAATTTATACCTGATTTATATCCTGCTGTAGTCTTAGACAATCTCCCTCATTTGCCACAACTCCAATGACCCTCGTGTCATCCACAAACTTACTAATTATACCTCTTACATTTAAATTCTTATTAAATATCACAGTCAACAAAGGTTCCAGCACTGATCTCTGTGGCATACCGCTGGTCACAGACTTCCAATCAGAAAAGCATTCTTCCATCAATACCCTCTGCCTCCTCACGTCAGCTTGCCTTGAATCCCACGTGCCTGGATCAGCTTACTACGCAAGAACTTAACAAATGTCTTACTGAAGTCTATCATCGTGCTTTCATCAATTTCCTTTATTACCTCCTGTAAAGCTATGGTGTAATGGTCTTGACTTTGAATGTGCTCCCATAGGATATCTGCTTCAATCATTACCATTGTCAGATCTCGATGTCTTCTGCTGAGTCCTGAATAACCTGTATGCTCTTGTTTGTTCAATTGACCAGCGGTCCCCAACCACCAGGCCGCAAAGCATGTGCTACTAGGCCGCCAGGAAACGATATGATTTGGCAATATGAAACGATATGAGTCAGCTGCACCTTTCCTCATACCCTGTCATGCACTGTTGAACTTGAAATAACCTACCAAATCATACCAAATAACACATAAAACCTAAAATAACACTAACATATAGTAAAAGCAGGAATGATATGATAAATACACAGCCTATATAAAGTAGAAATAATGTATGTACAGTGTAGTTTCACTTAACAGAATCAGGATGGTTAAGCCAAAACGGATTTGTAGAAAAAAGAATCAGCACATACACGCATGCACATGTCACGTATGCGCATGTTACATATGTGCATGTCATGCATGCACACACAGGTGCCCGCTCAAGGCTTCATGGTCTCGGGGTAAACACTGTCCCGTATTTGACTGCTACTTTTGTCCCTTATTTGGGAGCGAGAAAGTTGGCAACCCTACTTGAACACCCCTCCTACCCCCGATGGCCGTTCTGCAAGAATATCGTCAATATTAAACCGGTCTGCAGTGCAAAAAAGCTTGGGAACCCCTGTGATTGGTGGATCCTTTGCTGCCTGCCCTCTGAAGCTGCAGGGTGACCACCTCTAAAATGCTTCATTCACCGAACTCTCAACTTCAAGGATGAATCGCAGTGACATCAGCTGATACCTAAGCTCCAACGCTCGGAGTTCCGACTCCACCTGTCACACCCATGGGTGCCCAGAGTATGTAAGTGTATCCTAGGATACATACCTCTATTTCATTAACACAATTTACAGGTAAAGTTAAATATTATTACAATCATTGTAAGGATTTGTATTCCAATAAAAGGGTCTGGATTGTGATTTTCCAGAACATGTCATGCTTTAAGAAACAAAAGAAACAAAAAGTTAATAAAGATGCATTTAATGCTTATTTACTTACTATTCTTTGCATAAATTACAGAAGAGCAAACATTTATTCAATATCCCAAGTTCTCTGTTAGTGATTAGTGAATTTTGTAAGGGCAAATTCTGTCACTTGAACTGCGGTAATACATGTGTCATCTATACCATTAGTTTATGGTTTTACTTCCCCTGATGTAAGCTATTAATTCCTCCGACTGCATTTTAAATCATATGTCTGCCCAAGCCCTTGTTTCCTGTGCTTAAACCCCTCCTGCACTCAGTGGGGTTTAACCTCCTGCACTGATTTTACTCACCAGGACTCCGTTTCTATTCTCTAGGCTACCTGTTGAGCTCCCAGTCCGTTTTTATACCTCTCACAAGCTTGAATGCTCTTTGGTATCTGCAGAGCTGGAGGCCAAGGTTCCAGATTTCAAAGTTTCCTGTGGCTTTTACAGGAACTATATCTGCACGGAGGCCTCCCAAGTCCCAGCTTCTGCTCAGTTAAACTTTAACCCAATAACACACTCCCAGCTCAAAATATAACATTGTCAGCATTTAGTTGCTGAATTTTGGTCTGAGGACAGGGCCTTAACTTTATGGGAAGCTCTGTGTGTGTGTGTGTGCATATAACACGTTATTCTTTAGGTGACAATACCGTACTTGTCTGTCACCCTTTGTACAAGCCTCACAGTCTCACTGAATCTCGATTGAGCTCCCAACAGTCCCTCGATGCCAACTTTACCATTTCCTGGGTGCATTCATAAAACTAGTGTTTAAAATCATCCACTGTTTTAAAACTCCATACTGGTTAAACGAGGAGGCTTTGTTGGAATGTTGCTCCTTTATTATCCTTTTTCCCACGAAAAGTAGGAGGAATTGAAATCAATAGCTACCATGGCCTTGTTAATTTTTTAAATTTCAGAATCTTCCCCAAAGATATAAGACACTGGGATCAGCAGCGGTGGGGAAAGGAAACAGGGATCAACGTAGGTGAGTAGGAGGAGGACAGAGAGCACAAAGAACAGTACTGGTGAGTAAAGGGGAAGTGGACACAGCACCAGTCATAGGAGCACTGGAAGTAGAGTGCGGATCTAGCAAATCCCTTGCGGAGTTTAAGGTTTGTGGGGTTACACAAGTGGTAAAACAGGAGGGCAGAAAGAAAATAGGAGCTATCCTTGGCCGATAAAGTAAGGTGGAACCTTAAGAGATTCCATTGATATATAGTGGGAGCAAAAGTGTATCAATGGAGTGAACTGGGCTCATTTAGGATCAATGTAGCTGTTGATGTGTGGAGACACAGAAGATGGGTGAGATTTTATGTGCACACTTCTTGTCCGTGTTTACTGTGATCGTGAAACTAGGGGATTCAAGGGAGGAAATTGTAATATCACGAAACATGATTGATATTGATAAAGAGGAATATTGACAGCCTTGGCTTGGCCAAGTGAACCCCAGGACATTGTGGTGTTTCAAAAGTTACCCCTTGTAATAATGATTAGTGAGGCACAGAGAATCTGTATCTACCAACAAGTAACTTTTATTGTCTGAACGAGAAAGCATGTGGGTTCACAAACTCAAATACGAGGAATTCTGCAGATGCTGGAATTTCAAGCAACACACATCAAAGTTGCTGGTGAACGCAGCAGGCCAGGCAGCACCTCTAGGAAGAGGTGCAGTCAACGTTTCGGGCCGAGACCCTTCGTCAGGACCAACTGAAAGAAGAGCTAGTAAGAGATTTGAAAGTGGGAGGGGGAGATCCAAAATGATAGGAGAAGACAGGAGGGGGAGGGATGGAGCCAAGAGCTGGACAGGTGATTGGCAAAGGGGATATGAGAGGATCATGGGACAGGAGGCCCAGGGAGAAGGAAAAGTGGGGGGGGACCCAGAGGATGGGCAAGGGGTATAGTGAGAGGGACAGAGGGAGAAAAAGGAGAGAGAGAGAAAGAATGTGTGTATAAAAATAAATAACGGATGGGGTACGAGGGGGAGGTGGGGCATTAGCGGAAGTTAGAGAAGTCGATGTTCATACCATCATGTTGGAGGCTACCCAGATGGAATATAAGGTGTTGTTCCTCCACTCAGGCCCTCCTACCTTAGGCCACAAACTTATCAATCACCCCTCGTAAGTTTGCAGATGACACCAGTGTTGGTGGTGGAATAGAAAGTGAAGAACAATCCAGAACAACAGAGAAAACAAACAAGGAATGGCAGATGGAATTTAACTCAGAGAACTGCAATATGGTGCACTTTGAGAAACTAAACCAGGCTAGAACATACACAGTGTCTAGCGGGGCAACAGGGAGTGTTGTAGAACAGAGAGACCTCTGTGTACAAGTACATAATTCCCCAAAAGCCGTGTCAAAGTAGACAAGATGATGAGGAAGATTTATAGAACATGCAATGTTACAGCACTGGACTGGTCATTTGGCTTATGGTCTTGTGCTGATCTTAATGCCAATTTATACTAAATGTCAATTTCAAAGGTTTTAAAGGTACATTTAATGTCAGAGAAATGTATACAATATACATCCTGAAATGCTTTTTCTTTGCATCCATCCATGAAAACGGAGGAGTGCCTCAAAGAATGAATGACAGTTAAACGTTAGAACCCCAAAGTCCCCCCCAGCTCCCCTCCGCCCTGTGTGTAAGCGGCAGCGAGCAACAATCTCCCCTCCTCCCACTGGCAAAAAAAAGCATCAGCACCCGCCATCGAGCACAAGTGTGAGCAAAGCAACAGTGAAGACACAGTACTCCAAAGATTACATTGTTCACCCGACATACTACAGGCTCTCTCTCCCCCTAGTAACGGAGAAGGAGGTGTCTCCGTCTTCACAGTGAGCAGGGAGACACAACAAACAACCCACTGGTTTACAATGCTAAAAGTCCACCACATCACTTTTTTTGAGCTCTGTGCCCCAAGATCTCAAGTCCCTGGGCACACAGCCACAGATATTCTGACTCCCCCCATGACACACGGGTCCTCTGCCGTGACACCGACCCTCGATCTGCCCGTCTCCAGAGCCCCAAGATCCCAGGCCTCTAAAGCCGAGCCAGACTCTTAGGCCGAGCCCTCAGTGTGCCGAACAATGGCCAGTTATGAAACCCCGAGAGCAGATCCTAGTCCCACAAAGAACCATAGTCAACGTGTAACTCCAGGAAAGGGTCTTCAAAAGAACCCTGAAAGGGAAAAATAAAGCTATTAAAGATGGAAGTAGAGCTGTTTCCGAAGATGCAATCAAAAGAGTCGCCATTTAGCGCCATCATCACTCTGCTCCGCCTCCAGGTAGATTTCCTGTCTATCTTACATATTCCTGCATTTCCTTTTCATGTAGTTAAACTCCACCAAACTGTCTGATTTCACTTCTACCCCTGGCATCACATTCCAGGCACTTCCAACACTCTGCATAAAGCACTTGACCTTCACACTGCCTTTAAGCTTCCCCTCTCTAGCCTTAAAAGCATGTCTTTTGAAGTCCAAGCTTTTCTTAAAGCTTATATCCTCTAATCCAGTTGGCAACCTGGTCAATCACCATTCCCAAAATCATCATATCCTTCTTATAATTCCCACCAGACTCCAAGTATGGTCTGACTAAAGTTTTATATCCTGTAGCTGTACTACTTCCTTTCTCCTATACTCAACATCCCCATCAATGAAGGCAAGTCTGCCATATTCCTTCTTTACCACCTTATCCACTTGTGCTCCCATTTTCAGTGAACTATGGACTCGAACACCAAAGTCCCTTCACCTCACACTTACCCGGATTAAACTCCATCTGCCACTTCTCTGCCCATATGTATCTGTAACTGATCTATATTCTGTCATATTTTTAATAAACATTACATGATCTGCAATCTCACCAATCTTGGTGCTATCTGCAAATCTGCTAATCCATTTATCTACATTTTCATCCATATTATTGATAAATAGTATATCACAAACAACAGCACCGCAGAACTGATCCCTGTAGAACTCCACTGGTCACAGACCTCCAGGCAGAATAACATCCCTACTCTGTCTTATACAGCAAGTCATTCCAAATTCAGACTTGCAATTCACCCTGGACCCCAGCTATATTTATCTTCTGAGTCAACCTACCATCAGGGACCTTACCAAATTCCTCATATGTGGGTAATGTTCAAGCACTTTTGTCATCTCCTCACTAGTTTGTAAGGCATGATCTGCCCTGCACAAAGCCATGCTGACTGACCCTAAGCAGGCCATGCCTTTCCAAATGCACATAAATCCTATCCCTTAGATTCTCACCAATAGCTTCCCTACCACTGACGTGAGGCTCAATGACCATTGGATTATCCCTATTTCCCTTCTTGAACAAAGGCTCTACATTTGCTCCTTGGGACCTCACCTATTGCTCGTGAAGACACAAGGACCTTTGTCAAAGGCACAGCCATCTCCTCACTTAGTTCTTTGAATATTCTGGGATAGATGCCATCAGGCTCAGAGAACTTATCCACCATGGTGCTAATGACCTGCTCACCTTCATTGGATGAGACATTAAGTACAAGAATTAGAATTTCATTTTGCAGGTATACTCTATGCTGGTTAGATTGCACCTGAAATGTTGTTTCAAGTTCTGTTTTTCATACTCATATGATTAAGCTAGGGGGTGCACATAAAAAAATTGTAAGGATGATGCGAGAGCTAGAGAGCTTAAGTTGCAGGGAGACACAGGATAGGCTGGTTCTGTGTATAATCCTGGAGCAAGGAAGGCTGAACAGTGACCTTGTAGAGACTTGTAACGTTGGAAGGGGCACAGAAAAGTGGACAGTCATAGTAGGGGAGTCAAAAAGCAGACTGTGTATGTTTAAGGTGAGACGGAAAAGACTTAAAGGGGACTGGAGGGGCAGATTTTTCACACAGAGGGTAGTGAAAATTTATTGCCTTCCTTTGTTGTCCCCTGGGTGAGTTCCGCAGGCAGCTCCTAAACAAACACATTGTTGAAGTCACCATCAGGACTACCAACCTAGATACAGATGGCCCTGACTGCCCCCCCCCCCCACTGAGGATAATCACTACATTGCTTCAGGAAGACTAACAATATTTTCAACGATATCTGCTACCCTGGCCATTTCCCTTTCTCTTTTCTACCTTCTGGGCGAAGATATAGGAGTTTCAAAGCCCAGATGATGAGCTTCAAGAACAGCTTCTTCTTCACTGTTATCAGACTTCTGAACCAACCACCTCTTTCTCGTCACAAACAGGACAAAATCTGCAGATGCTGGAAATCCGAGCTGCACCTCTTTCTCATCTCCTCTCCAGTGGTGCTGCCATGTTCTGGAACTTTTAATTCTACACATTCCACTATTCCCTCAACATTTCTTTTTGCCCAGCTTTCCTTTGTACCAGAACACTATTTTGTCCTTGTTGGTGAATTCGTTGTGTTTATTATTATCATGTTTACTTTATAAACTTCACACGAAGAAGAAATATCCTGGTCGGTGACAACGGACTGCCCTGAATCACCGAATACTGGCTTCAATGTCAAATCATCGTGACGAACAAGTCATCAATCTACCCTTGGCCGCACAGCCCTCGCCAGGTGTCACTGGGTAGGCCCAGCCCTGATGTCAATAGCCCAAACTTAGTAACCACCTCTCTGTTCTCAGCACCAAGCGGTCCAAGAGGTGACTGAATCACTTCATTCCTGTTCGGACTTTGGCATCCAACCAGACAGTCTGGGCATTCTGGTCTTTGGTGTTTATACACAAACAGAGCTCCGATTGCCCAGGCCCTCACAGAAATGATCAGGAGTTTCAGTATATAGTGCCTAAGTTCCTGCTCGCTCTGACTATCAGTGCAGTCACATTGCATTCCAACTCCTGAAAACAACACAAGAGATGCCAGTCCTCACAACAACTGTGAAATGGTTGGTCTGAGGGGACTGGAAAAAGTTCAGAGTTCAAACTCCATTTATTATCAAAGTATGTATATGATGAACGACATGGAGATTCGGCTCCTTACAGACAGCCTCAAAACAAAGAGACCCGTTAAGAAAGAAGACAGTCAAACACCCAATGTGCAAAAAAGCAGCAATTTGTGCAAACAATAAAAGTAAGCAATTAACATTCAGAGCTGAAGTTCACCGAAGTGGGCCCACAGCTACAAAGCCAGTCAGCACCACTGCCAATTCAGCAGCCCATTAGTTGCAGGCCACAGCCTCAGTTCAGCGCAGAGAAGAGCAAACCTTGGGGAACAGCAAGCTGAACTGGCCTGTCCCTCGCCTTTGACCCCAACACCCTTACCCTTTCATTCTGGTCCAGTGCTTAAACCATCCAAACCTCGAGACATACCTCATCCTTGGACCTGGGCCCCGCTGCTTTGATACACTCTCAGGCCTGGGCCCCGCTGCCTCAATTCAGCCTGGTGTTTCCAGTTCAGCCCTGCACCTAATCAATCAAATTTCGGGTCTTTCCACGTTCTTGGGCCACTCCACCTCGACTCTGTCTTGCCTCAGTCCTGTCACATCAGATCGCCTCTCTATCAATAGCTAAACATTGGCTCATTCCCTGCTCTCGGCCCAGGCCCTACCACCTCAATCCTGCCCGTACGTCCCACACCGCTTCAGACTTCAGTTCACATCACAAAAATGCCGGGTCATACAGGCAGTTCAAAATCTCCACACCTTCGAAAGGGAAGTTACAGGCTATTGATCATAGTGATCGTATCTGAGAAAAAGTGTGATTAATACAGTAATTTATAGTTTTGTTTGCTGACCACCAGGTCATTGCTGTGTTTCACCAGCACAACCTTAAACCGGAACTGGAAGCAATTCAGTGAACATTGGAACAAAGATCATTCAAAAGAACAAGGTTGCAAACAGTTAAGAGATGCCTAGGTCAGGGAGAGCACAGGTTAGAAACAGAATTAAGCTACTTTGTAGTGTAATCTATACTAGTTCCATTCCATATTCCTGGAGCAGGGGCAGCATGGGTCAGACACAGTCTGAAGCTTCCTCTAATCTACACTGTCCCATCACACACTCCCAGGGTTAGATACAGAGTGAAGATCCCTCTACACCACCCCACCACACACCTCAAGGGTCAGACAGAGAGAGAGAGGCTCCCTCTACATCGTCCCATCACACATCCCCAGGGTCAGACACAGTGAGGCTCCCTCTACACTGTTCCATTGCACATCCCCAGGGTCAGACAAAGAGTGAGGCTCCCCTACACTGTCCCATCACACCATCCCTCTCGAAATGAATCCCAGAGTATATGTTAAACATAGAATAAAGCTCCCTCCACATTATCCTATTACACATTCTCAGGGAAGGAGCTGCCTTGGCTGAATGGGACTCTGGAAGATCTGCAATTGACCATCCAGTTTGCTGCTCGAAAGAGATGAAGAAGAGAATAAATTATCGTCAGGAGGAAGCATATGCTTCATTTTATAAGGCTAGAAGATCTCTGGAGTATTTCTATCTTTTTCACATCCCATCACACTCTCTCCTCCTAGACCATAAGGTTATAAGACATAGGGACAGAATTAGGCCATTCGGCCCATTACGTCTGCTCTGCCACTCCATCATGATAGAGATAGATCTTACCCCCCTCAGCCCCGTTCTCCTGCCTTCTCCTCATAACCTTTGATGCCCTAAGAAACTATCAAACTCCTCTTTGAATATACTCAGTGACTTGTTCTCCACTTCCGTCTGAAGCAATGAATTCCACAGATTGAGCACCTTCTGGCTAAAGAAATTCCTCCTCATCTCTGTTCTAAGGGGACGTCCTTTTATTCGGAGACTGTGCCTTCTGGTCCTAGACTCTGCCATTATAGGAAACATCTTCTTCATGTCCATTCTATTCAGGCCTTTCAATATTCAATAAGTTTTGACAAGAACCCCCTCATTCTTCCAATCTCCAGCAAGTACGAATTCAGAGCCATCAAACACTTCCCATGTGTTAACCCTTTCATTTCTGGGATCATTCACATAAACTCTCTCTCTGGACCCTCTTCAATGCCAGAACATCTTTTCTTAGAATCAGGAGCCCAAAGTTGTTCACAATACCCCGAGTGTGTCTGACCAATGTCTTATATTGCCTCATTCATCATTACATCCCTATTTTTATATCCTAGTCCTCTCAAAATGAATGTCAATATTGCATTTGCCTTCCTCACCACCAACTCAACCTGCAAAATGGCCTTTAGGAATCCTGCATAAAGACTCCCAACCTTTGCACCTCTGCTTTCTGAGTTTGTTCCCTGTTAGAAAATAGTCTCTGTCTTTATTCTTTCTACTAAAGTGCATGACAAGATACTTCCCTGCACTATATTCCATCTGCCACTTCTTTGCCCATTCTCCTAATTTGTCCAAGTCTTTCTGCAGACTTCCCTTAGCAGTACTTACCCCTCCATATATCTTGGTATTGTCTGCAAAACATGGCCACAAAGCCATCAATTCCGTCACCCAAATCAGTGGCACCTGAAAAGGCCCTCTTTATTCCCATTCTTTGCTTCCTGCCAGTTGGCCAACATTTTATCCATGTTAGTATCTTTCCTGCAATACCATGATCTCTTATCTTGTCAAGCAGTCTCATGTGCGGCTCCTTGTCAAAGGCGTTCTGAAAATCCAAGCACACAATTTCCACTGACTCTCCTTTGTTTATCCTGCCTCTTATTTCCTCAAAGAATTCCAATAGATTTGTCAGGCAAGATTTCCCATTAAGGAAGTCATGTTGACTTTGGCTTATTTTATCATGTGCCTCCAAGTCCCCCAAAAGCTCATCCTTAATAATGGACTCCAATGTCTTCCCAACCACTGAATCAGGCTAACTGGTCAATAATTTCCTGTCTTTTGCCTTCGTCCCTTGCTAAAGAGTGGTGTGACATTTGCAATTGACCAGTCCTCTGGAACCATTCCAAAATCTAGAGATTTTTGAAAGATCGCTACTAATCTCTTCAGCTACCTTTTTCAGAACCCTGGGGTGTAGTCCATCTAGTCCAGGTGACTTATTGACCTTCAGACCTTTCGGATTCCCGAGCACCTTCTCTTAAGCAAGGGCATCTACACTCTCTTCTGTTCCTGACACACGCAAATTTCTGGAATACCACTAATGTCTTCCACAGTGAAAACTGACAGAAAATACTTACTGAGATCATCCGACATTTCCTTGTCTCCCATTACTCCCTCTCCAGCGTCATCTTCCAGAGTCTGATACCCACTCTTGCTTCTCTTTTACACTTTACATATCTGAGAAACCTTTAGTATCCTCTTTTATATTAATGACTAGTTTACCTTTGCATTTCACCTTTTCTTCCCTTATTGCTTTTTTTAGTTGCTTTCTGTTGGTTTTTAAAAGCTTCCAAATCCTTGACCTTCCCATTAATTTTTGCTTTATGACATTTTCAGACATTATCATTATTTCCCTGAGTTTCCCAACATCCATGTTCTTCACCATATTATACACAGGTGAGACATATTCATTTCGGGCCTCACTCATCTCCTGTGTAGTCACATAGAGATAACCCTGTTGACTTCGTCCTGACGAAGGATCTCAGCCCAAAACGTCGACTGTACCTCTTCCTAGAGATGCTGCGTTCACCAGCAACTTTGATGTGTGTTGCTTGAATTTCCAGCATCTGCAGAATTCCTCGTGTTTGCGTTTTTAAATTCACTACTGCGAAGCCTCTTCCGTGATGCCTACACTGAAGAAGTTTAAATCTTCTCTTCGACGGGAGTTCAGTGAAACCATCTCTCACTGCTCTCCATCTGTAATTTCTTTGGCTCTTCAACTTTTAATCCACATTTTGACTCAGACTCACTATCACAGCCGTATATCCTTTCTTGGAACATATCTCCGTCACCAACTTACTCCAGTTGGCCTTAGGATTCGTTTCCAAGCCTCTCAATTTGGACCTTCTGAGGATCCCAGGTACTCACATTTTATTGACCCTGCCTCTCGCCGCTTCTCCCGTCAAGCTCTGAAGGCGACTCTCTCCGCCATGAGGAGGTACTTGGTGTCCCTATCCCAGACCCTTCCACACCTTCGGGACACTTTCTTTGACGTCTGTAATGGTCGTACCCGTTATTTCATCCTCTGTCGGATTCACGCCTGCAATCGCTGTTTTTTTGACTTTGTCATGTTAGGCAAAGACCGCAAGATTCTACATCTACGGACTCTAGAGCCTGCCGGCCCCGACGCTAGCAGGCATGAACTTCAGATTGCGGCCCCTGCCACTGATCTCGCCAGCTCCAACACCTCAGGGCATATTCAAAACCCGGACTCCAGCAACGACCATGGACACCTTCACAGCGATTGCGCAACCACCAACTGCGACGCCAGCCTTGAACTCCAGGCCGGGTCTTCATGTGCTGCTATTGTGATTCCCGTCTCCCCTTCCCCCACCAATACTCTGCAACCCCGTCTCCCTCAGATCCCATCGTCAGCTCCTGGGTACTCAGAGGCTCCATCTTCCTCTCACCCCAACCCTCCCCTCTCCACTGACACCCCCAGCCTCCCCCCTCCCCCCTCTGATCCCAGCTTTCATCCGTGCCGGGTCTTTACCATCCCCCCCGACCTTCAACTGTCTGAGGCAGAGCGCTCTGTCCTCAGTAAGGGCCTCACCTTTGGCCCCCTTCGCCCACACCTCAGCGAGTTCCGCATTCGCCATGATGCGGAACTTTTCTTCCACCGTCTCCGTCTCTGAGCCTACTTCTACGGCAAGGACTCTTCCACCCCCACCAATGAGCCCTTCTCCCATCTTCAACCCTCCTCTTCTTCATGGACACCCTGCTCTGGTCTTCTGCCTGCTCTGGATCTCTTTATTGTTTCAGTCCTGACGAAGGGTCTCGGCCTGAAACGTCGACTGTACCTCTTCCTAGAGATGCTGCCTGGCCTGCTGCGTTCACCAGCAACTTTGATGTGTGTTGCTTGAATTTCCAGCTCCGCAGAATTCCTCGTGTTTACCTGTTGACTCATAAATGGCTTTATTCTCTCCAGAGTTCCTCATCTCTCTTTAATATACTTGTGGAATCACATTGTCTTTTCCTTTATCTTATCTCATATCCCATTTCTGTCCTTCTAATTTTCCTCCCAAGTGCTGTCCTACCCCTGCCCTTCCATATAACTCCCCAAGGCATTCACTTGAATTTTCCTCCCAAGTGCTGTCCTACCCCAGCCCTCCCATATAACCCCCCCCAAGGCATTCACTTGATCCCAGTTGTCTCCACCTGACATATGGCTCCCTGTCCTTCACTAGAACCTCACTATCTCTTGTCATTTAGGATTCGCTACTCCTCCCAGTCTTGTCCTTTACTCTAGCAGGAACTCTCTATGACTCCCACTTACCTGACAGCCCTTTACCTGCAAACCGCTTTTCCAAATCAACTTTTGAAAGTTCTTGTCTAATATAATCTAAATTGGTCTTGTCCCAATGTAGAATTTTAACTTCTGGACCAGCCTTATCATTTTTCATAGCTATTTAAAAACTAACAGAATTATAGTCATGGCCCCACTGATACTTCAGTCATTTGCCCTGCCTCATTTCCCAAGAAGAGATGGGTGTAACCTCTTCTCTGGTAGAGTCAGCTACATACTGAATAAGCACATTTCCCAGAACACACTTAACAAATTCCTCACCATCAAAGCTCTTAACACTATGGCATCCTCAGTCAATGTTTGGAAAGTTAAATTACAACCTTATTATTCTTATAGTTATCTGCAATCTTCCTTCATATTTCCTCTTCTTTTTCTCTCTGACTGTTGGGAAGGGTCTTATAATACAATCCCATCAAAACGAGCATTCCTTTATCTCTCAGTACCTCCAATATAGACTCACCATATTTGCCCAGGATTATCCTTGTGATGTTCTCCCCAGTCAAAAACAAAATTTCCTCCCGTTTGCATCTGTAGCCCAAAATGCTGAGCTGTCAGTCCCATCCCTCCCTCAGCCATGTTTCTGTAGTGGGCCGTCCAGTGATCAGGGTCGACCATTTATGTCGAGTCCTGGCTGTCCAGTATGCAAGCCAGGACCGTACTATACGGAGAGCAAAGTGTTGCCCATTTCCCCCGGATCAATAAAGTATGACTATGACTAACAGGCTCACCCTCTCCATGCAGCTGATGAGTCCAAAGGAACGGCAGGGACCGATAGACCCGGCACCGGCGGAGTTGCCAGTCAGCACTAGACTCAATGTAGGACTGCCCTAGGTACTCCAGCTCAGGGTTTTACTCCCGAAGCCTCCCCCATGAGTGAGTATAGCCGCAAGGCAGCGGAGGTTTGAGAACAGAGTTGTTCTTCTCCGAGATGAGCTGCCAACCACAGATGACAAGCCCCATCTGCCCGAAGCGACTGGTTTTAAGGCGCCAGTAACCCACCTTTGGCCCTTTCTCCTGTCAGTAGAAACGGGTCCACCAGGCTTAGTAGCTAAGCCACGCATGAAGGCCAGGAGCTGGGCTTGGCTGCCAGAGGCTGTTTGAGATCCACGCCATTGGGAGCGTTTAACAGGTAATGGGAGCTTATCCTTACTGTCCTGCCCAGTTATGACAACATCAAGGAATCATGTTTCTGCAATAGCTACAATATCCCTTTTCAATGTACCCAGGGATAGGAGAACAAATAGAGAGTTCCCATGACTAGAGAGTTCAGTGACTGTAAGGTGACTTGCATATCAACAAAGCCACATGCTTTAATAGACTGAGTGCCTGTGATCTGGTATTCACTGCCTGGGAGCACAGTGCAGATATATTCGACATGTTCTTCTAAACTTCCAAAGGGCAGTCAACAAATGCCTCAGCAGCAGGGTCACGAGCAATGGGAAAATAGCCAGCAAATGTTTTTGT
This sequence comes from Mobula birostris, assembly GCF_030028105.1. NCBI lineage: Eukaryota > Metazoa > Chordata > Chondrichthyes > Myliobatiformes > Myliobatidae > Mobula > Mobula birostris. The sequence goes on from NC_092371.1 coordinate 136,418,002, forward strand.
TTCTTTCTGGGATCACTGACAGGGCCAGCATTTACTGCCCATGGCTAATTGCCCATGAGTAGGTGGTGGTGAGTCATCACTTAAACCACTGCAGTGATGGTGTTGTGGGGGGAATTCCAGAATTCGCAGCCAGCTATGACAAAGAACCAGATGTGCTTCCAAGTCAGGATGGTACATAACTTGGGGAGGAATCAGCAGGCGGTGGCGTTCTTTGCCCTTGGTGGTAGAGGTCGCAGTTTGTGAGGTGCTGTCGGAGTGGCCGAGGTGAGTATCTGCAGTCACGCTGCAGACATTACACTCCAGTGATGGAAAGAATGGGAGTTTAGGATGGTGAATGGCTGGCAGTCAAACAGGCTGCTTTGTCTAACTAGATTGTTCTTGGAATGGAGTTGCCATGAACTTGACCCTTTCTTGGCTGTTGCTGGGGTGAAACCTTGGGTGTTTGGACTGCAGATAGCTGTGACACTGCTAAACAGGTTATACAGGCAATAGTCAAATGAGTTCACCAATCTCTTTCTATTAAACTAGTATTGGTTTATAGAGTCATAGAGAGTCACACAGGAGGAAAAAAGGCCTTTTGGCCTAGCAAGTCCGCACCAAAAATTTATACTATCCAAACCTACTTACCTGGTGAAGAAGATATCTCCTCATCTTGATCTGTAAAGAACTTCAGGGCAGCCCATCAGCTCCTCAGCCCCTCTTAATTGGGGGTCACCCCTTGGGTGGTGAGAAGCCTAGCTCTTCCCACCCTTGTCAGACCAGAGGGATTGCTGTGAGATCATTTGTTCACCTCTCTGATGAAACTGGGTGTCCGCTATGAAGCAACAATTGTGAGAATGAAAACAGAAGAGAAAACTTCAATACCAGTAGCTCAGCAAAGTGTGGAGAAGTTCCAGATTTGACTGTTCTCAGAATTCCCCCTTCATTCTCTGCTTTATGAGTGAGTGGGCCAGTGAAGGAGTGGAGCTTTGACGCTTTGACTCGAGAGATTCTGGCAGTTTTGGCAGTTGGTCTGTGCAAACGAGTCAATCAAGATTTGAATAGATCAGCAGAAAGCCATTGATTAGACAATCAAGATTTGAATAGCTGAGACTCAGCAGAAAGCAGCTGATTGGGCAGTCGAGGTCAGGTGACCAAGCATTTTGAAAAGCTCAAACAGAGGGATAGCTCAAGCAAGGTGGCCTGTGGAAAGCAGCCAGTGAGTGAGTGGGCCAGTGAAGGAGTGGAGCTTTGAGGCTTTGACTCGAAGAGGCGGAGGACAAGCTTGCTCGCAGTTAGTTTTTACATCATGTGAGATGTGGCAGTCTTGGGGGAACTCCCCTCTCCCGCAGAGTCACATCTGCCAGAAGCGCATACGGCTGAGCGATCTGGAAGACTGTGTAAGGAATCTGGAGCAGGAGCTGGATGACCTTTGACTTGTAAGGGAGAATGAGGCAGTCATAGATGAGAGCTACAGGGAGGTAGTCACACCTAGGTTGTGGGAAGCAGGTCGTTGGGTGACAGTCAGAGGGGGGAAAGCGAAGGTGAGCAGACAGGTCGTACAGAGCACCCCTGTAGCCATTCCCCTGAATAATAAGTTTATCGTCCTGGATATTGTTGGCGGGGATGACTGACCAGGTGTGAGCCACGGTGGCAGGGCCTCCGGCACTGAGTCTGACCCGGTGGTGCAGAAGGGTGGGACGGAGAAGAGGAGAGCTGTCATCATTGGAGACTCTATAGTCAGGGGAGCAGACAGGAGATTTTGTGGACGTGAGAAGGACACCCACATGGTTTGTTGCCTCCCGGGTGCCAGGGTCCAGGATGTCTCTGACCAGGTGCACGACATCCTGGTACGAGAGGGAAGTTGTGATACATGTTGGTACCAACGACATAGGCAGGAAGAGGGATAATAACCTGAAGCGTGAGTTTCGGGAACTAGGCAGAAGGCTGAAGAGCAGGACCTCAAGGGTGGCGTTCTCAGGATTGCTGCCAGTGCTACGTGACAGTGATGATAAGAATTGGAGGAGATGGCAGTTGAATGCGTGGCTGAGGAGTTGGTGCAGGGAGCAGGGTTTTAGATTTTTGGATCATTGAGATCTCTTCTGGGGAAGGTGGGACCTGTACAGATTGGATGGGTTGCACCTGAACTCAAGGGGGAGCAATATCCTTGCAGGTAGGTTCGCTGGCATGGTTCGGGAGGGTTTAAACTAATTTGTAAGAGGGATGGGATGCAGAGCGATAGAGCAGTGAAAGAAGTGCATGGAGTAAAGCCAGATCTAACATATAGAGAGGCTTTGAGGAAAGAGAAGCAGAATAAATGGTGTAAAGACAGTAAGGTAGAAGGGCTGAAATGTGTGTACCTCAATGCAAGAAGCATCAGGAATAAAGGTGATGAACTGAGAGCTTGGATACATACATGGAATTATGATGTAGTGGCCATTACAGAGACTTGGCTGGCACCGGGGCAGGAATGGATTCTCAATATTCCTGGATTTCAGTGCTTTAAAATGGATAGAGAGGATGGAAAAAGGGGAAGAGGGGTGGTATTACTGGTCATGGATACTATTACAGCTACAGAAAGGGTGGGTAATGTAGCAGGATCCTCTTTTGAGTCAGTATGGGTGGAAGTCAGGAACAGGAAGGGAGCAGTTACTCTATTGGGGATATTCTATAGGCCCCCTGGTAGCAGCAGAGATACAAAGGAGCAGATTGGGAGGCAGATTTTGGAAAGATGCAAATAACAGGGTTGTTATCATGGGTGACTTTAACTTCCCTAATATTGATTGGCACCTGATTAGTTCCAAGGGTTTAGATGGGGCAGAGTTTGTTAAGTGTGTCCAGGACGGATTCCTGTCACAGTATGTGGACAGGCCGACTAGGGGCAGTGCCATACTAGATCTACAAACAGTAGTACTAGGTAATGAACCGGGTCAGGTCACAGATCTCTCAGTGGGTGATCATCTGGGGGACAGTGACCACCACTCCCTGGCCTTTAGCATTATCATGGAAGAGGATAGAATCAGAGAGGACAGGAAAATTTTTAATTGGGGAAGGGCAAATTATGAGGTTATAAGGCTAGAACATGCGGGTGTGAATTGGGATGATGTTTTTGAAGGGAAATGTACTATGGACACGTGGTCGATGTTTAGAGATCTCTTGCAGGATGTTAGGGATAAATTTGTCCCAGTGAGGAAGATAAAGAATGGTAGGGTGAAGGAACCATGGGTGACAAGTGAGGTGGGAAATCTAGTCAGGTGGAAGAAGGCAGCATACATGAGGTTTAGGAAGCAAGGATCAGATTGGTCTATTGAGGAATATAGGGAAGCAAGAAAGGAGCTTAAGAAGGGGCTGAGAAAAGCAAGAAGGGGGCATGAGAAGGCCTTGGCAAGTAGGGTAAAGGAAAACCCCAAGGCATTCTTCAATTATGTGAAGAAAAAAAAGGATGACAGGAGTGAAGGTAGGACCGATTAGAGATAAAGGTGGGAAGATGTGCCTGGAGGCTGTGGAAGTGAGCGAGATCCTCAATGAATACTTCTCTTCGGTATTCACCAATGAGAGGGAACTTGATGATGGTGAGGACAATGAGTGAGGTTGATGTTCTGGAGCATGCTGATATTAAGGGAGAGGAGGTGTTGGAGTTGTTAAAATACATTAGGATGGATAAGTCCCTGGGGCCTGACGGAATATTCCCCAGGCTGCTCCATGAGGTGAGGGAAGAGATTGCAGAGCCTCTGGCTAGGATCTTTATGTCCTCGTTGTCCACAGGAATGGTACCAGAGGATTGGAGGGAGGCGAATGTTGTCCCCTTGTTTAAAAAAGGTAGTAGGGATAGTCCAAGTAATTATAGACCAGAGAGCCTTACGTCTGTGGTGGGAAAGCTGTTGGAAATAATTCTTAGAAATAGGATCTATAGGCATTTAGAGAATCATGGTCTGATCAGGGACAGTCAGCATGGCTTTGTGCAGGGCAGATCGTGTCTAACAAGCCTAATAGAGTTCTTTGAGGAGGTGACCAGGCATATAGATGAAGGTAGTGCAGTGGATGTGATCTATGTGGATTTTAGTAAGGCATTTGACAAGGTTCCACACGGTAGGCTTATTCAGAAAGTCAGAAGGCATGGGATCCAGGAAAGTTTGGCGAGGTGGATTCAGAATTGGCTTGCCTGCAGAAGGCAGAGGGTCGTGGTGGAGGGAGTACATTCGGATTGGAGGGATGTGACTAGTGGTGTCCCACAAGGATCTGTTCTGGGACCTCTACTTTTTGTGATTTCTATTAACGACCTAGTTGTGGGGGTAGAAGGGTGGGTTGGCAAGTTTGCAGACGACACAAAGGTTGGTGATGTTGTAGATAGTGTAGAGGATTGTCAAACGTTTCAGAGAGACATTGATAGGATGCAGAAGTGGGCTGAGAAGTGGCAGATGGAGTTCAACCCGGAGAAGTGTGAGGTGGTACACTTTGGAAGGACAAACTCCAAGGCAGAGTACAAAGTAAATGGCAGGATACTTGGTAGTGTGGAGGAGCAGAGGGACCTGGGGGTACATGTCCACAGATCCCTGAAAGTTGCCTCACAGGTGGATAGGGTAGTGAAGAAAGCTTATGGGGTGTTGGCTTTCATAAGTCGAGGGATAGAGTTTAAGAGTCGCGATGTAATGATGCAGCTCTATAAAACTCTGGTTAGGCCACACTTGGAGTACTGTGTCCAGTTCTGGTCACCTCACTATAGGAAGGATGTAGAAGCATTGGAAAGGGTACAGAGGAGATTTACCAGGATGCTGCCTGGTTTAGAGAGTATGCATTATGATCAGAGATTAAGGGAGCTAAGGCTTTCCCCTTTGGAGAGAAGGAGGATGAGAGGAGACATGATAGATCTGTACAAGATAATAAGAGGAATAGATAGAGTGGATAGCCAGCGCCTCTTCCCCAGGACACCACTGCTCAATACAAGAGGACATGGCTTTAAGGTAAAGGGTGGAAAGTTCAAGGAGGATATTAGAGAAAGGTTTTTTACTCAGAGAGTGGTTGGTGCGTGGAATGCACTGCCTGAGTCAGTGGTGGAGGCAGATACACTAGTGAAGTTTAAGAGACTACTAGACAGGTATATGGAGGAACTTAAGGTGGGGACTTATATGGGAGGCAGGGTTTGAGGGTCAGCACGACATTGTGGGCCGAAGGGCCTGTACTCTGCTGTACTATTCTATATTCTGTGTTCTATATAAATACATAGAAAATAGAAACCTAGAATACCTACAGCACAATACAGGCCCTTCAGCCCACAGAGTTGTGCTGATCATGTCCATTGAAATTATTAGGCTTACCTATAGCCCTCTATTTTTCTAAGCTCCATGTACCTATCCAAAAGTATCTTAAAAGACCCTATCATATCCGCCTTCACCACTGTTGCCGGCAGCCCATTCCATGCACTCACCACTCTGCGTAAAAAAAAAAAAAAAAAAAAAAAAAAAAAACTTACCCCTGACATCTCCTCTGTACCTACTCCCCTGCACCTTAAACCTGTGTCCTCTTGTGGCAACCATTTCAGCCCTGGGAAAAAGCCTCCGACTATCCACATGATCAATGCCTCTCATCATCTTATACACCTCTATCAGGTCACCTCTCATCCTCCATCGCTCCAAGGAGAAAAGGCCGAGTTCACTCAATCTATTCTCATAAGGCATGCTCCCCAATCCAGGCAACATCCTTGTAAATCTCCTCTGCACTCTTTCAATGTCTTCCACATCCTTCCTGTAGTGAGGTGACCAGAACTGAGCACAGTACTCCAAGCGGGGTCTGACCAGGGACCTATATAGGCAACATTACCTGTCGGCTCCTAAATTCAATTCCACGATTGATGAAGGCCAATACACCATACGCCTTCTTAACCACAGAGTCAACCTGCGCAGCTGCTTTGAGTGTCCTATGGATGCGGACCCCAAGATCCCTCTGATCCTCCACACTGCCAAGAGTCTTACCATCAATACTATATTCTGCCATCATATTTGACCTACCAAAATGAACCAACTCACATTCATCTGGGTTGAACTCCATCTGCCACTTCTCAGCCCAGTTTTGCATCCTATCAATGTCCCGCTGTAACCTCTTACAGCCCTCCACACTATCAACAACACCCCCAACCTTTGTATCATCAGCAAATTTACTAACCCATTCCTCCACTTCCTCATCCAGATCATTTATAAAAATCACGAAGAGTAAGGGTCCCAGAACAGATCCCTGAGGCACGCCACTGGTCACCGACCTCCATGTAGAATATGACCCGTCTACAACCACTTTTTGCCTTCTGTGGGCAAGCCAGTTCTGGATCCACAAAGCAATGTCCCCTTGGATCCCATGCCTCCTTACTTTCTCAATAAGCCTTGCATGGGGTACCTTATCAAATGCCTTGCTGAAATCCATATACACTACATCTACTGCTCTTCCTTCATCAATGTGTTTAGTCACATCCTCAAAAAATTCAATCAAAGGATCTGCCATACAAACAATCCCAGTGCAGACTGGCACCATGAGGGAGCACTGCACTGTGGAAGGGGCAGTACTGAGGGGGAGCCATGGCACAGAAAGGGCAGTACAAAGGGAGCAGCACACTGGGAGAAGAAATACCGAGGGACAGCCAAACTGTGGGAGGGCAATGCTGAGGGACCACTGTACTGAGGGAGAGCTAGTGCTGAGGGAATTTGATTTTGAGCCAGTTATAGGTTAAGTTTTGAGATAGCATAGATGGGGAGAGATTCCCTGCTGCCAGGATGGATACATGTCATATCCAGGTGGATGTAGTGTTTACAATCAAAATAAACTTAATTTAGATTCTTACAAAAATAACCCGTGCAACGCCTTTTCATTCTTTATGTTCATCATCAATGCTTTCAGTCCTCTTCTATTGCGTTCTTTTCCAATGTTTCAAATGTATTTTTATGCCACGGACCATTACTGTTAAGCAAGGGGTCCATGGAGCCTGGGTTGGGAGCCTCTGCTGTCACTCAGAGAGCCCCCTGGGGCGGTATAACACTACAACAGTTGATGGGCTTCCTCACCCAACCTCGCCCCTTCCTCTCCGGTGGCAGAAGAACTGGACCCTGTGGTCTTTCCCCACCAAGCCCTTGCAGTGGCTGCACCGAGCTCCCGTCTGTCCCCAGCACCTACCCCTTCAACCTGGAAAGTGCCATACGGCAGCACTCCTCCACCAACACCTCCATGTGTTGGCAGACCAAAGACTCGGTGCCTTCCACTTGGTGTTTGTCCCTGTGTGTGATCCTAGGAGCAGACAATAGATCTGAGAGTCCTCTGTCAGGCAATGAACCACCCACAGGCCCTTGCGTCTTTCTCCACACCCTCTTCGCAAACCCATAGTTCACAAAGAGGAGACCTATCATCTCTTCCCCACTACAATCATCCTGCGGACAACACGGAGGGAGTGATGTCCTAGGCATGCAGGAAGGATCTGACTGTGACTCTCACCGCCAACCAAACAAGGTCTTGGTGCCTGTTGGTGAGATCTGGTGATGAGGCGTTCTGCAGAGCGGTCTGGACAGTCTGCTCAGAGAACCACTCCACTGTGACCATCAAATCCTTCTCCTGCAGTGTCTACAGAGTGTTCCACGCTGATCACTGCCTGATGGGCATGTTGGTCTGGAAGAACTTTTCCACGAAGGACAGGTAATGCGGAAATGTCCAGCTGACTGAGACGTTAAACTGCAACGGTGCCAGACCCATCTTTCGCGACACCAGAGACGGATAGAGCCTCGGCATGTAGTGGTACTTGGTGCCCGCGTTTTTAGGTTCCTCACACAACCTGATGCAGCCACACATGAAGGTGATGATGAGATTGATTATGTTTTTGCCCCCGTTGTCCAGGAACTTGCATTGTGACCCATCTGAACCTTTCCATCTTGGATCTCACATGAACCAGAAGACAGCTTGGGTGCCTCCCAAGCTGGAGGAGTTGGGGACAGACCACACCTGCACCAAGTTCAACAACACTGAGAGTGCCTCACACCTCATGACCAGACTCTTCCCAGTTACCAACAGGGAGTGTCCTCCCCACAGTCCCAATTTCTGTTTTACCTTCCCAATTGGCTCCAGCCAATTCTTGTTGCATTCCTCAGCCGCTCCAAACCAGATCCCCAGCACTTCCAGGTAATCAGGCCTGATGGTGAAGGGGACACTGGATCGGTTGGGCCAGTTGCTGAAGAGTATGGCCTCGCTCTCCATGTGGTTAACTCTGGCCCCAGATGCCAGTTCAAACTGGTCGCAGATGCTGATCAATCTGTGAACCAACCTCGGATTAAAGCAGAAGATGGTGATGTCGTCCATGTACAGGGACGTTTTCACTTGGGTCCCTCCACTGCCTGGCAGCATCACCCCTCTTATCCTCTCGTCTTTCTTGATGGCTTTGGCAAATGGTTTTATACAGCACATAAACAAGACAGAAGGAGAGTGGACGACCCTGCCGGTCTCCAGATTTGATGAGGAATCTATCTGTTTCTATCCATGAATTTGGACTGCAGATGCCTGTGTAGAGTAATAGGATCCAATTCCTAATCCCCTCCTCCAATGCCCATATTACAGAGTACATCCATCCCATATGTGTGCTATTGGGCTCAGCTGTGATTATGGGGCTGAGTTTTGCCTTAACATTCCTTTGGCCAGGAGATGAGAAGGAAATCCTTGCAGAGGCTGTGCTGCACTGACACCATGCCTGGCTGTGACTGCATGTGGGAATTTCTCTGCTGGAAGAGACATTGGCCCAGTTCCCAGTTTGACTGGCTCATTATGTACTGGGTCAATGGTGAATGACTCTATGCTCACAGTGCTGCTGGAACAGCCCTGTCCCACTGCCGACTGATCCACTGGCTGTCCTGTGAGACTGAAAACATGAACTGGATGAAACACAGGAGTGGAGTACAGAAAGGTCTCCTAACCAGGCTGGGTCAAGAGTTAGCCAAGAGCAGAAATTTCCGACAACCACTCCACAATCTTCATCTCAGATGGTGAACATAGGAGGTGGCTATTCAGCCCATTTACCACGACAGCCCCTTGAAGAAGCAATTCACCTCCTCACCTTATTCCCCAGTGAAGGTTCCCATTGAACCTGCTCTAATTTGTTCTTTCCTCAGGCAGTGTGCTGGTCTTCAAAATTATGGACAGCAGAAATGTTCTCATCTCCAAGCCTGCTTCACTCCCCTTTCCACAACATCCATCTTTCACCTTTATCTTTCCTCCCCAGGGGACCAGTAGGTACCCAATGCTTAAGGGTGGCACAATTGGTGGAGCTGCAGCACCCCAGGTCCAGCCTTCATCTCAGCTGCTGTCTGTGTGAGGTTTACACATTCTCCTTGTGACCATGAACACTTCTTCCAGGTGCTATTTTACGTCCCCATGTTCCACAGATGTGGACGTTGATAGATTAATTGGTCAGTGCCAATTGCCCCTAATTTGGGTTAATGGTAAAAGGAATCAAAGGGCTGAGAGTGGGGCAGCATGATAGCGTAGATGGTTAACACAATGTTTTACAGTACAGGTGACCCAGGTTCGATTCCTGCCGTCGCCAGTAGGGCGTTTGTACCTTCTCCCCGTCGCAGTGCAGGTTTCTCCAGTTTCCTCGCACTATCCAAACATGTAGCAGTTGGTAGGTTAATTTTGGATTATTTTGGAGAGGGGGAGCAGCCAAATGTCTTAGTACATTTGGTACCAATAACATAGGAAGGAAAAGCAAAGAGGTCCTGAAAAGAGAATTGAGAGAGCTAGGTAGAAAGCTGAGAAGCAGGTCCTCCCGGGTAGTAATTTCTGGATTGCTGCCTGTGCCATGCGCCAGTGAGGGTAGAAACAGGATGATCTGGCAGATAAATGCATGGCTGAGAAGCTGGTACATGGGCAGGGCTTCAGGTTCCTGCATCTCATTGGGATCTCTTCTGGGGGAGGTATGACCTGTTGCACATGAACCCGAGGGGGACCAGTATTCTCACGGGCAGGTTTGTTAAAGCTGTTGGAGAGGGTTTAAACTAACTTGGCAGGGGGTGGGAATCGGAGTGAAGGGACTCAGGATAGGACAGATGGTAAAAAAGTAAAGAGTGTGCGGTCAGATTGTCAGGAAGGGCAGGCAGGTGATGGGACTTAGTTGCAGCCAACGGGCTGAGTATTAAAACATTAGGAATGCAGAATCGGAAAGGATAACAAATACGGTACTCAAGGTGTTGTATCTCAATGTATGTTGTATAAGAAATAAAGTGGATGATCTTGTTGCACTATTACAGATTGAAAGGTATGATGTTGAAGTCATCACTGAATCGTGGCTGTAGGATGGTTGTAGTTGAGAGCTGAATGTCCAAGTTTACACGTTGTATTGGAGGGATACGAAGGTAGACAGAGAGGGCAGCGTGGCTCTACTAGTGAAGAATGGCATCAAATCAGTAGAAAGATGTGACATAGGATCAGAAGATGTTGAATCCTTGTGGATTGAGTTAAGAAACTGCAAAGGTAAAAGGACATTGATGGCAATTATATACAGGCCTCCCAACAGTGGCTGGGATGTGGACCACAGGTTACAACAGGAAATAGAAAAAGCATGTCAAAAGGGCAATGTTATGGTAGTCATGGAAAATTTTAACATGCAGATTGATTGGGAAGATGAAGCTAGTAATGGGTCTCAAGAGAGTGAGTTTGTGGAATGTTTAAGAGATGGCTTTTTAAAGCAGCTTGTCACTGAGCCTACTAGGGGATCAGCTGTTCACGATTGGGTGTTATGTAATGAATCAGAGGTGATAAGGGAGTTTAAGGTAAAAGAACCCTTAGGAACCAGTGATCACAATATGATTGAGTTCAACTTGAAATTTGATAGGGAGAAAGTAAAGTCTGATGTAGCAGTATTTCAGTGGAGTAAAGGAAATTACAGTGGTATGAGAGAGGAATTGGCCAAAGTAAATTGGAAGGAGCTGCTGCCAGAGATGTCAACAGATAAGTAATGGTGTGCATTTCTGGGAAAAATGTGGGACTTGCAACAAAGCAAAAATTAGTGGGAAGACAGAGACCTGGGAAGTTTTTAAAAACCTTCAGAGAGCAACAAAAAAATCATTAGAAAGGAAAAGATGAAATATGAAAAGAAACAAGCAAATAATATCAAAGTGGAGAGTAAAAGTTTTTTCAAGGATGTTAAAACTAAATGAGAAATGAGAGTGGGTATAGGATCGCTAGAAAATGAGGCTGGAGAAATAATAATGGAGGACAAGGAGATGGCTGATGAACTAAATGAGTATTTTGCGTCAGTCTTCACTGTGGAAGACACATGCAGTATGCCTGATGTTGTGGTGTGTGAAGGAAGAGAAGTGGGTGCAGTTACTATTACAAGGGAGGAGTTGCTCAAAAAGCTGAAAGACCTAAAGCTACATGTCACCTGGACCAGATGAACTGCACCCTAGGGTTCTGAAAGAGGTAGCGGTAGAGATTGTAGAGGCATTAGAAATGATCTTTCAAAAATCATTGGACTCTGGCATGGTGCCAGAGAACTGGAAAATTGCAAATGTCACTCCACTCTTGAAGAAAGGAGGAAGGCAGCAGAAAGGAAATTATAGACCAGTTTAGCCTGACCTCAGTGGCTGGGAAGATGTTGGAGTCAATTGTTAAGGGTGAGGTGATGGAGTACTTGGTGACACAGGACAAAGTAGTACAAAGTCAGCATGGTTTCCTTCAGGGAAAATCCTGCCTGACAAACCTGTTGGAATTGTTTGAGGAGATTACACGTAGGATAGATAAAGGGATGCAGTGGATGTTGTATATTTGGACTTTCAGAAGACCTTTGACAAGGTACCACACATGAGGCTGCTTACTAAGTTAAGAGCCCATGGTATTACTGGAAAGTTACTAACATGGTTAGCGCATTGGATGATTGGTAGGAGGCAGCGAGTGGGAATAAAAGGATCCTTTTCTGGTTGGCTGCCAGTGTCTAGTAGTGTTCCACAGGGACCGATTGGGACCACTTCTTTTTATGCTGCATGTAAATGATTTAGATAGTGGAGTAGATGGCTTTGTTGCCAAGTTTGCAGATGATACGGAGATTGGTGGAGGGGCAGGTAGAGTTGAGGAAACTGGTAGCCTGCAGAAGGCAGACAGATTAGGAGAATGGGCAAGAAAGTGGCAAATGAAATACAATGTTGGAAAATGCATGGTCGTGCACTTTGGTAGTAGAAATAAATGTGCAGACTATTTTCTAAACAGGAAGAAAATCCAAAAATCTGAGATGCAAAGGAACTTGGGAGTCCTTCTGCAGAGAGGTTAACTTGCAGGTAGAGTCGGTGGTGAGGAAGGTAATTGCCAGTTAGCATTCATTTCAAGAGGTCTAGAATACAAGAGCAAGGATGTGGTGCTGAGGCTATACAAGGCACTGGTGAGGCCTCATCTTGAGTATCGTGAACAGTTTTGGGCTCCTCATCTTAGAAAAGATGTGCTGGCATTGGAGAAGATCCAGAGGAGGTCCACAAGGATGATTCCAGGAATGAAAGGATTATCATTTGAGGAACGTTTGATGGCTCTGGGTCTGTACTCGCTGGAATTCAGAAGGATGAAGGGGGTCTCAATGAAACTTTTCAAATGTTGAAAGGCCCAGACAGAGTAGATGTGGAAAGGATGTTTCCCATGGTGGGATAGTCTAGGACAAGAGGGCACAACCTCAGGATAGAGGGCGCCCTTTCAAAACAAAAATGTGGAGAAATTTCTTTAGCCAAAGGGTGGTGAACTTGTGGAATTTGTTACCACCGGCAGCTGTGGAGGCCAGGTCATTGGGTGTATTTAAGGCAGAGATTTATAGGTTCTTGATTGGACATGGCATCAAAGGTCACAGGGAGAAGGCCGGGAACTGGGGCTGAGGAGGACAGAAAAAAAAGGATCAGACATGATTGAATAGCGGAGCAGACTTGATGGACCAGATGGCCTAATTCTGCTCCTATGTCTTATGGATTAATTGGGTCATTGTAAATTATCCCGTGGTTAGGCTAGCATTCAATCAGGGGATTACAGAGTGTCACAGCCTGAAGAGCTGGAAGGGCCTGTTCCTGGGTGGAACCCAATAATAATGATGATGATGGTGATGATGGGCATGTATGAGGGAGAGTAAATTGCTGGCTTGTGAAGATATAGGGAGTGGTCAATGAGGAGCTGGCATTGATCCAATGGGCAAATGGCCTCCCTCTTTGTCATGGCAAATAAGTCACAACCTTTGTTTTAATAATGAAGCAGACAAAGATGCAGGATGCAGTCACCTTTTATTTATCCTTCTATCTCGCTCTTCTAGTTAGCTGCGGATAAGCCAGCTGTACGGCAACAGGCAAACCCAGTGTTGCCACTCAATATACTGCACTTTAGCTTTTAGATTAAATTTCGCTTAACATGATCATGCAAGTTATTATTACTCAACACAAAACATAATGGTCACTCACACCTGGGGTGCAGCATAGGTGTTCAACCCAAGAACAAGTTCAGGAATTTTTTTGCAATCATTCTGCCCACTTACAGAATTAGTTACCAGCCGACAGAACACAGTCAGATATCTCCAGTTGAAAGATCAACTCTCTGCTGTCTTCCTTTGCTGTAGTGGGTATCTCTGCTCAGGTTCCAGATGCTGCTGAGTATCAGGCTGACAGACTGTGCAACAGGCTCTGCTACTCACAGACAAACAGGAACAAATTTCTGTGTGGCTCTGTTGGTCAGTAAGAATATGTGAGTCGTTCTGGAATTTGTAGAGATCAGAGCTGCTCCACGAGTGTGAATTTGTCTATTTTCCACCGGTACTGTGTAAATCAAAGGATACATGCTTGTTGTTCTCTCCAGGAGCCCAAAAGTGCTTAAGTGTCTGAAGTACAGGCCGTTCCCTCTGCCTAGGGTAGAATATCCAAACAGGCCTGTTATCTTGAATCCTCAGCTGCTGCAATTAGCTTGGAAAAACAGGAGGACGAATAAAATAAACTTTGGTCAGCCTGTGAGCTGTGTTCCATTAGCCAAGAAGATGTGAATCAGTGTTTGGGAGACTGAAATTCTGTTTTGGCCCAGCCCACTTGTAGGTTTGTACAACCTGCACCACTAGCTGAAGATATTATTCGGGGAGATAAAATGTAGCCAACCCCCATTTTGTTTCAGGAAAGGCTCACTTTATGTAAAATCAAACTGAGGATTATTGTCTGACAGGATACAAAGAGGTGCCACGGGAGATTCCCAGCCCTGTCAGTAGTAGTGAATTGTGTGGGAAGCACTCTGTCTGTTTTTGACAAAAGATGTTTTCCACCCGTACAGTTCATGCAAGTGAAGTCCATGGTGCAGCAGCCCAGTACCGTAGGTGTAGAGCCAAGGTTACCTTAGACAACCTCACAGGAATGCAGTAACTCACAAAATCGCAGAGGACAACATCTAGCAATGTACCAATTGAGAGGAATTTTCAATGCAATGATATCATCAGCAGGAGTTTCTTCTTCTTCTTGTTGGTGAGGATGGTGACATCTGACAGGTTCTCAGAATTGGTTTGAGGTTGAAATGCATCAGAGTTTCAACAAGTTCTGCAGAAGACATGTTCATTAGTTTCTTTTGTGCAAACAGACTTCTGAGAAGCTTAGAAATAGTCATGCATATATTGGTTTAATTGTAAACGGAACTTCACTGGTTACTCATGTGTCCTACAGCAATGTAAAGAACATGCATAGTATCCATTTCAGCATTGGAATAGCCTTCATTATAGTGATATAGAGAGGAGTACTGAGGGAGATGCCAGAGCGAGATGCAAACTAGTAATTAAATGACAACTTAACTAATCCCTTCTGCTAACACTATAGCCATATCCTTCCATTTCCTGTATGTTCATTTGCCTATCCAACAACCTCTTGAACTTCTATCTTATTTGCCTCCAGTACCACCCCAAGCAGCACATTCCAAGCACCTACCATCCTCTGTGTAAAAATATTTGCCCCACATATCTCCTTTCAATTTATACCCTCTCACCTTAAATCCATGCACTCTGGCATTAAACATTTCAACTCCTGGGGAAAAGATACCAGCATTTCAACATGCAGGTCGGAAATTATCTCAAGAGAGTGAGATTGTTGAATGCCTACGTGATGGCTTTTTAGAGCAGTTCACCATTGAGCCTACTAGGGGATCAGCTATACTGGATTGGGTGTTATGTAATGAACCAGGGATGATTAGGGTGTTTAAGGTAAAAGAACCCTTGGGAACTAATGATCACAATATAATTGTGTTCAACTTGAAATTTGACAGGGAGAAAGTAAATTCTGATGTGGCAGTATTTCAGTGGAGTAAGGGAAATTACAGTGGCATGAGAGAGGAGTTGGCCAAAGTAAATTGGAAGGAGCTGCTGGCAGGGATGTCAGCAGAGCAGCAATAACATGAATTTCTGGGAAAAATGAGGAAAGTACAGGGTAGATGTATTCTAAAAACAAAGAAATACTCAAATTGCAAAATAGTACAACCAAGACTGATAAGGGAAGTCAAAACTAATGTAAAAGCAAAAGAGAGGGCATATAACAAAGCAAAAATTAGTAGGAAGATAGAGGATTTGGAAGCTTTTAAAACCCTACTGAGAGCAACTAAAAGAATCATTAGGAGGGAAAAGATGAAATATGAAAGCAAGCCAGCAAACAATATCAAAGTGGATAGTAAAAGCTTTTTCAAGTATGTAAAAAATAAGAGAGATGAGAGATTAGAAAATGAAGCCAGAGAAATAATAACAGAAGCCAAGGAGATGGCAGATGAATTAAATGAGTATTTTGCATCAGTCTTCACTGTGGAGACACGAGCAGTGTGCCAGATGTTGAAGGGTGTGAGGGAAGAGAAGTGAGTGCAGTTACTATTACAAGGGAGAAGGTGCTCAAAAAGCTGAAAGACCTAAGGGTATATAAGTCACCCGGACCAGATGAACTGAAGCCGAGGATTCTAAAAGAGATTGTGGAGGCATTAGCAATGACCTTTCAAAAATCATTGGACTCTGGCATCATGCCAGAGGACTGGAAAATTCCACATGATACTCCACTCTTTAAGAAATGAGGAAGGCAGCAGAAAGGAAATTATAGACCAGTTAGCCTGCCCTCAGTAGTTGGGAAGCTGTTGGAGTCAATTGTTAAGGACAAGGTTATGGAGTACTTGGAGACATAGGACAAGGTAGGACAAAATCAGCAAGGTGTCCTTAAGGGAAAATCTTACCTGACAAACCTGTATAATTCTTTGAGGAGATTACACATAGGATAGATAAAGGGGATGCAGTGGATGTTGAATATTTGGACTTCCAGAAAACCTTTGACAAGGTGCCATACATGAGGCTGCTTACCAAGTTAAGAGCCCATGGTATTACAGTAAAATTACTGGTATGGTTAGAGCAATGGCTGATTGGTAGGAAGCAGTGAGTGGGAATAAAAGGATCCTTGTCTGGTGGGCTGCCAGTGACTAGTGGTGTTCCACAGGGGTCAGTGTCGGGACCGCTTCTTTTTATGCTGTATATAAATGATTTAGATGATGGAATAGATGGCTTTGTTGCCAAGGTTGTAGATGATACAAAGATTGGTGAAGGGGCAGGTAGTGTTGAGGAAACAGGTGGGCTGCAGAAGGACAGACAGATCAGGAGAATGGGCAAGAAAGTGGCAGATAAAATACAATGTTGGAAAATGCATGGTTATGCATTTTGGTAGTAGAAATAGATGTGTGATGTATTTTCTAAACAGGGAGAAAATCCAAAAATCTGAGGTGCAAAGGGACTTGGGAGCCCTTGTGCAAAACACCCTAAAGGTTAACTTGCAGGTAGAGTTGGTGATGAGGAAGGCAAATGCAATGTTAACATTCATTTCAAGAGGTCTAGAATACAAGAGCAAGGATGTGATGCTGAGGCACTGATGAGACCTCACCTTCAGTATTGTGAACAGTTTTTGTCCTCCTCATCTGAGAAAAGATGAGCTGGCATTGGAGAAGGTTCAGAGGAGGTTCAAAAGGATGATTCCAGGAATGAGAAGGTTATCATACAAGGAACATTTGACAGCTCTGGATCTGTGCTTGCTGGAATTCAGAAGGATGGGGTGCGGGGGTGGGGGGGGTTTTCATTGAAACATTTTGAATGTTGAAAGGCCTAGACAGAGTAGATGTGGAAAAGATGTTTCCCATGGTGGAGGAGTCTAGGACAAGGGGGAACAGTCTCAGGACAGAGGGGCGTCCATTTAAAACAGAGATGAGGAGAAATTTCTCTAGCCAGAGGGTGGTGAATATGTGGAATTTGTTACCACAGTTGACTGTGCCGGCTGGATCATTGGGTGTATTTAAGGCAGAACTTGATAGTTTCTTGATTGGACAGGGCATCAAAGGTTATGAGGAGAAGGTTGGGGAGTGGAGCTGAGGAGGGGGAAAGGATGAGCCATGATCGAATGGTGGAGCAGACTCAATGGGCTGAATGGCCTAATTCTGCTCCTGTGTCTTATGGTCATTTCATAATCTGATAAATATTCATCAGATCTCCCCTCAGCCTCCACCACTGCAGAGAAAACAACCCAAATTTGTCTATGAACACAAGAGGTACTGGAAATCCAGAACAACACAAACAAAACGCTGGAGGGCTCAGCAGGTCAGGCAGCGTCTACGGAAATTAATCAACAGTCCATGTTTTGGGCCGAGACCCTTCTTCAGGACTGGAAGGGAAGGGGGAAGACACGAGAATAAAAAGATGGGGGAAGGAGGAAGGGTGATAGGTGAAGCCAGGTGGGTAGGAAAGGTAAAGGGCGGAAGAAGATGAAGGAATCTGATAGGCGAGGACAGTGGTCCATAGGAGAAAGGGGAGGAAGAGGGGACCCAGAGGGAGCTGATAGGCAGGTGACAAGAGGTAAGAGGCCAAAGTGGGGAATAGAAGAAGAGGGGAGGGGGAGGGAATTTTTTTTTAACCAGAAGGGGAAATCGATATTCATACCATCATGTTGGAGGCTACTCAAATGGAATATAAACTGTTCTTCCTCCACCCTGAGGGTGGCCCTCATCACGGCACAAGAGACCATGAACCAACATATTGGTACGAGAATTGGAATTGGAATTAAAACGTTTGGCCACTGGGAAGTTCTGTTTTTGGAGGATGGAGTGGAGGTGCTCCCCCAATTTATGATGGGGCTCACCAATGTAGAGGAGGCCACATTGGGAGCACCAGATACAATAGACGACCCCAGGAGATTTGCAGGTGAAGTGTTGCCTCACCTGGAAGGACAGCTGAGGGCCCTGAATGGAGGTGAAGGAGGAAGTGAACGGGCAAGTTTACTACTTAGGCCACTTGCAGGGATAGGTGCCAGGAGGAAGATTAGTGGGGGGAGGGATGAATGGACAAGAGAATCACGGAGGGAGCAATCCCTGTGGACAGTGTAAAGGGGGGAAGTAAAGATGTGATTGGTGGTAGGATCCCTTTGGAGATGGAAAAAGCTGCGGAGATTGATGCGCTGGATGTGGAGGCTCACGGAGTGGTATGTCAGGACAAGAGGAACTCTATCCCTGTTTAGGCGGCAGGAAGATGGGGTGAGCACAGACGTTCAGGAAATGGAGGGGATGTGGGTGAGGGCTGTGTCAATGGAGGGAAACACCACTCTTTGAGCCCTACACCACCAAACACTGTGTCCAGTATGGACCTTTCTCTTGTTGGACCATCTACATATTAAGAAATTGTCCTGGATGCACCTAACAAATTCTGCCTCGTCTAAACCTCGTGCATGAAGGAGGCCCCAGTCTACATTAGGGAAGCTGAAGTCATCCATTATCACCCTGCTGGTTCCACTCATGCCTGCATATGTGTTGCTCAGAGTCCCGGTGGCTGGTGGGGGCTCTGTATACAGTCCCATCAGACTGATAGTGCTTTCTTACTTTGGATACTGTAGAGCCAGTGGCCGAACCTCCATTAGGTTTCCCTAAGTGCAGCTGAGTAGCAGCAAACTCCTCCCAGCCCCTTTTTAACCCCTTATCTTTTTAAAAACTTTGAAACCCTGGAACATTTTTCAACCAAGTCTTTGTTTTGGTCACAACATTATAGTTTCATGTACTAACATGCCCTGAGTTCATCACCCTTGCCGAGCATTCAAATATACACACTTCAACCTACCATCCCATAATTCTATTACTCTGTTCTTCCTGGGCATGATATCTACCTTCCTCTCAATCCCTCCACTCTCTGGCCTGGTTTCCATCCCCCTGCTAAATTTCTTCAAACCCTCCTGGCTAGCACTGATGAACCTAACAGCTGATATACTGCTTCCCCTCAGGCTAAGGTGCAACTCATCCCTTTTGTACAGGTCACCTCTGCCCCAGAAGAGATTTTTATGATTCAAGAACTTGAAACCCTGCCCCCCTCAGCCACTCAATAATCTGTTCCGTCTTCCTATTCCTGCCCAAACCAGCACTTGGCTCCAAGAGCAATCCCAAGATTGCTACCTTTGACAGCCTGCTTTTCAGCCTCTTCTCGACTCCCTAGACTCCCTCTTCCCCGTCCCCCTGTACGTCATTGGTGACAATGCACACCACCATAGCCTCCAACTGCTCACCCTCCCCTTGACAACCATCTGCAGGCACTCTGAGACACCCTCAACCCTAACAACCAGGAGGCAACACACCACTCTGATCACAAACAAGAGAAAGCCTACAGATGCTGGAAATCAAGGTAACACACACAAAATGCTGGAGGTAGGCAGCATCTATGGATGAGAGTAAACAGTCAACATTTCGGGCTGAAACCCTTCATCAGGACTCCATCCTGATATCTCTTTCACAGCAGAAGAGTCCCTTGTATGTCCCCCAATATATGAATCACGTATCACTATTGCTCTGCCTGACTTCACCCTTCCCTGCTAAGCTTCAGAGCTGACCACAGTTAAACTCGCGGGTAATCACTTTATTCTGTAATGAAGGGCTAGTCTGTTATCTAATTAACCAGCATTCTATTATTAAAACTTAGTTTTACTGCCTCTGTGTAATTTCATCAACTGAGGATGTTAAAGCCAGACTAGCTTCACACTCAGATAGACCAGTGAACCAGTTTTACAGAATTGCCTGTTATTTCAGACACCATCTCCAATTAGCCTTTCGGTTTGTTAGTACACTTCCGAATGCCCTTTCCTCCCTTTACTCTAGTCTTCTTGCTCTCCTAATGCTCACCTTACTCCATCTCTCTTTCATCCCCACCCCCAATGCCCTCTGAACTGCCTTCCATCCGATTATCCCTCAGATGACCCCACCCCTTCCCAATGTCCTCTCACTGCTCTCCTACCACTTCCAGACTCTGGGAGCTAATGTCTCCCTCTGCAACTAGGTCCTTGGCTTTCTGACCAGTAGACCACAGTCAGTAAGGATAAGCAACAACACCTGCTCCACAATTACTCCAGACGCTGGGGCTCCACAAGGCTGCACCCTCAGCCCCTACTCTACTGTCTGTATGTATGTAACTGTGTGGCCAAGTTCAGCTCAAACTCCATCTTCATTCAGTTTGCTGGTGGTATCACTGCAATGGGCCACATCTCAAATAGCAAGTCTGAGTACAGGAAGAAGACAGAGAGCCTAGTGACATGACAACAACCTTTCCCTCAATGTCAACCAAAACGCACCCTTGAAGACGGAAACAGGTGAATTTATTATGGGGAACAAAGAAATGGCAGACGAGTTGAACAGGTACTTTGAATCTGTCTTCACTAGGGAAGACACAATCTCCCAGATGTAATAGTGGCCAGAGGACCTAGGATAATGGAGGAACTGAAGGAAATTCATATTAGGCAGAAAATGGTGTTGGATAGACTGATGGGACTGAATGCTGATAAATCCCCAGGCCCTGTTGGTCTGCATCCCAAGGTATTTAAGGAGGTGGCTCTAGAAATCATGGACGCACTGGTAATCACTTTCCAACGTTCTATAGATTCAGGATCAGTTCCTGTGGATTAGAGGGTAACTAATGTTATCCCACTTTTTAAGAAAGGAGGAAGAGAGAAAACAGGGAATTATAGACCAGTTAGCCTGACATCAGTGGTGGGGAAGATGATGGAGTCAATTATAAAAGATGAAATAGCAACACATTTGGATAGCAGTAACAGGATCGGTCCAAGTAGGCATAGATTTACGAAGGGGAAATCATGCTTGACTAATCTTCTGGAATTTTTTGAGGATGTAACTATGAAAATGGACAAGGGAGAGCCAGTGGATGTAGTGTACCTGGACTTTCAGAAAGCCTTTGATAAGGTCCCACATAGGAGATTAGTGGGCAAAATTGGAGCACATGGTATTGGGGGTAGGGTACTGACATGGATAGAAAATTGGTTGGCACACAGGAAATAAAGAGTAGGGATTAATGGGTCCCTTTCAGAATGGCAGGCAGTGACTAGTTGGGTACCACAAAGCTTGGTGCTGGGACCACAGCTATTTACAATATGTGTTTGTATATTAATGATTTAGATGAAGGGATTAAACGTAACATTAGCAAATTTGCAGAAGGCACAAAGCTGGGTGGCAGTGTGAAATGTGAGGAGGATGTTATGAGAATGCAAGGTGACTTGGACAGGTTGGATGACTGGACAGATGCATGGCAGATGCAGTTTAATGTGGATAAATGTGAGGTTATCCACTTTGGTGGCAATAACAGGAAGGTAGATTACTATCTGAATGATATCAAGTTAGGAAAAGGGGAAGTACAACGAGATCTAGGTGTTCTTGTTCATCAGTCACTGAAAGCAAGCATGCAGGTACAGCAGGCAGTGAAGAAAGCTAATGGCATGTTGGCTTTCATAACAAGGGGAGTTGAGTATAGAAGCAAAGAGGTCCTTCTGCAGTTGTACAGGTCCCTGGTGAGACCACACCTAGAATATTGTGTGCAGTTTTGGTCTCCAAGTTTGAGGAAGGACATTCTTGCTATCAAGGGAGTGCAGCGTAGGTTCACAAAGTTAATTCCCGAGATGGCGGGACTGTCATGTGTTGAAAGATTGGAGCAACTGGGCTTGTATACACTGGAATTTAGAAGGATGAGAGGGGATTTGATTGAAACATATAAGATTATTAAGGGATTGGACACGCTAGAGGCAGGAAACATGTTCCCGATGTTGGGAGAGTCCAGAACCAGGGGCCACTGTTTAAGAATAAGGGGTAGGCCATTTAGAACGGAGTTGAGGGAAAACTTTTTCACCCAGAGGGTTGTGAATCTGTGGAATGCTCTGCCCCAGAAGGCAGTGGAGGCCAATTCTCTGGATGCTTTCAAGAAAGAGTTAGATAGAGCTCTTAAAGATAGTGGAGTCAAGGGATATGGGGATAAGTCAGGAAGGGGGTACTGATTGTGGATGATCAGCTATGATCACAGTGAATGGCGGTGCTGGCTCGAAGGGCCGAATGGCCTACTCTTGCAGCGGTAGCCAGGAGGCACACAGCACATCTTTAAGAAAAAAGCCGAAACAAACATGCTAATTAATTAGGTGCCACCCGGCACGAAATTGTCGGCCCAGATCAGTGCCGATTTTCGATTGCGTCGTCTCTGATCTGGGCTGACAATTACGTGTCGGGTGGCACCTAATTAATTAGCATGTTTATTTCGGTTTTTTTCTTAAAGATGTGCTGTGTGCCTCCCGGCTACCGCTGCATTCTCTGCGAATCGGTATCTGTCCGTGGCCTGGGGGTTGGGGTGGTGGGATACTGAGGTGTCATCTCGTCATCGTCTGTTTCCATTAGGGCAGGCAGGTCATCTTCTATCTCTGCCTGCCTCAATATCAAAGGTCGAGGTTCATCGTCTGCTGTGGCTGATGTGGAAGGCTTGCTTGACTGCTGAGCCTCACACATTTTTCTATCACACAGTTCTTTGTAAGGACTCAAACCATCCTGCAAATATCCCCTAAACCGACGTACCCTTTCAAAATTAAAGACATACTTTATCATTACTCATTTGGTTTCAATTGTTATCCTTTTTTCTTCCAATTGCATCAGCTCTTCATCTATCAGTTCTTGGTCATGGGATGCCAAAACCTCTTCAACATCATCTTCGTCAGCTTCCACAAGCCAAACTCACTTCGTCCTTACTTCGTTCACCACGATCGAAACGCTTAATTATGTCTAGTTTTACGCTAAGTGTAACACCCTTACGAGCTCTTTCAGGCTTTTCTGGTACCTTAGAACTCATCTTGCAAATGACTGCTCACAGACACGTGTTTAAGCAACGCCGGCGAGAATGCAGTTCCGAATCCAGGGGCGAGCAGCTGCTCAGGGCACGCACTGCCCTTTATCGCGTGCTGAACTTTTCGCGCGCTGATTTTTTCTGTAACGGTGAAAACACCTTCTGAAAGTGAAAACAGGGTACTAATGTAGGTCTTTCGTAACAGTGAGGTTTCGTAAAGCGAACGTTCGAAAAACGGGGGACACCTGTACTTCTCTCAATCGACTCTGCGTATTCTTCTCTCAATAGACTCTGCGTATACTCCTCTCAATAGACTCTGCGTATACTCCTCTCAATAGACTCTGTGTATACTCCTCTCAATAGACTGCGTATACTCTCATTCGACTCTGCGTACACTTCTCTCAATAGACTCTGCGTATACTTCTCTCAATAGACTCCGCGTATCCTTCTCTCAATCGACTCTGCGTATCCTTCTCTCAATAGACTCTGCGTGTACTTCTCTCAATAGACTCTGCGTGTACTTCTCTCAATAGACTCTGCGTGTACTTCTCTCAATTGACTCTGCATGTACTTCTCTCAATAGACTCTGCGTGTACTTCTCTCAATCAACTCTGCATACACTTCTCTCAATAGACTCTGCGTATACTTCTCTCAATAGACTGCGTATACTTCTCTCAATCAACTTTGTGTATACTTCTCTCAATGGACTCTGCGTGTACTTCTCTCAATAGACTGCATCTACTTCTCCCTACCTCAGTAAAACAGCCAGCATAATCAAAGATCCACCACCCACCTCAGACATTCTCTCTTCTCCCTTCTCCCATCGGGCAGAAGATACAAAAGCCAGAAAGCATGTAGCACCAGGGAGAAGGATAGCGTCTATTTCACTGTGATCAGACTCTTGAACAGACCTCTTGTACAATAAGATTGAATCTTGGCCTCACAATCTACCTCGTTCTGATCTTGCACTTTATCATTCACCTCAACTATACTTTCTCAGTGGCTTTTACACTATATTCTGCATTGTTATTGTTTGACTTTATTTTAGCTCAAAGCACTGTGTTGATATGATGTGTATAGTGTGCTAGACGAGCTTTACACAGCGGTCCCCAACCACCAGGCCACGGACCGGTACCAGGCCGCAAAGCATGTGCTACCGGGCCGCGAGGAAACGATACGAGTCAGCTGCACCTTTCATCATTCCCTGTCATGCACTGTTGAACTTGAACACAGGGTTGCCAACTGTCCTGATGCCTTTACCAATGCAAGGAGAAAGGTGCAGAAAAAACTTCGCGAGATGCAGGACAGCTGGTTCAGCAAGAAGGCCAATGAAATCCAGGGCTATGCAGACAGCCACAACATAAAGCGCTTCTACAATGCGCTTAAGGCTGTATACGGACCCCAGTCCTCCGGCTCCTCACCTCTCCTCAACGCAGATGAGACGCAGCTGCTGACAGAGAAGAAGCAGATTCTGGATCGGTGGGCTGAAAACTTTAACAATGTCCTTAACCGCCCTGCCGACATCAACGACGAGGCCATTGCCCGCCTGCCCCAGGTAGAGATCAACAAGAACCTCGGCACCCTCCCCACAGTAGATGAAATCAGGAAGACAGTGAAGCAACTCTCCTGTGGCAAAGCGCCAGGACCCGATGCAATCCCTGCTGAGGTATACAAAGCAGGAGGCCCTGTCATGATGCAAAAGCTGATTATTCTCTTCCAGTCCATGTGGAAAAAGGGACAGGTCCCCCAAGAGCTGAAAGATGCCAGCATAGTCCACATCTACAAGAGGAAAGGCAACCGCCAGTCTTGCGACAACCACCGAGGCATCTCCCTCTTGTCCACTGCGGGGAAGATTCTGGCCCGCGTCCTGCTCAACCGCCTTCTCCAACATCTTGAGCAAGGTCTGCTCCCAGAAAGCCAGTGTGGCTTCCGTGCTGAACGTGGGACCGCGGACATGATTTTTGCTGCGCGCCAACTCCAGGAAAAATGCCAGGAGCAACACAGCGACCTCTTCGTGACCTTTGTTGATCTAACCAAGGCTTTCAATACGGCCAGCAGAGAAGGCTTGTGGAAGATCATGGAGAAGTTTGGCTGCCCCAGCAAGTTCATCACAATCGTCCGGCAGTTCCACAACAGTATGATGGTGAAAGTTCTGGATGACGGCGACGAGTCGGAGGCCTTCCCAGTGACAAATGGCGTCAAACAAGGCTGCGTATTGCCCCGACTCTGTTCGGTATGGTATTCTCTGCCATGCTGACAGATGCCTTCCGTAACTACGAAGAAGGAATCCACGTCAGGTACAGGACTGACGGCAGGTTGTTCAACCTTAGGCGCCTGCAGGCAGTTACAAAGGTGCAAGAGACTGTCATCAGAGACTTCTTGTTTGCTGATGACTGCGCACTCAACGCCAGCACAGAGCAGGAGATGCAGCGTGAAATGGACTGCTTCTCACAAGCCTGCGACAACTTCGGTCTCACTATCAGCAGCAGAAAGACCAAAGTTATGTACCAGCCTGCCCCAGGAAAGCCATACCAGGAGCCGCGCATCACGGTGAAGGGCCAGAACCTCCAGGCAGCCGACAACTTCACCTACCTGGGCAGCATACTCTCTCGCGCAGTGAACATAGACGCTGAGGTCAACAACAGGATTGCCAAAGCCAGCACCGCCTTTGGGAGACTCCGTGAGAATGTCTGGGAGCGGAGGGGACTCAGCCTTATCACCAAGCTGAAGGTCTACTGTGCAGTGGTCCTTACCACCCTCCTTTACGCCAGCGAGACCTGGACTGTCTACAGCAGACACTCCAAACAGCTCAACCACTTTCACCTGAGCTGTCTCCGCAGACTCCTCCACATCAGGTGGCAGGACAAAGTCCCCGACATGGAAATCCTGGAACGAGCTGGGCTCTGCAGCGTCTACACCCTCCTGCTGAAAGCCCAAGCCAGGTGGGCTGGACATGTGGTCAGAATGCCAGACAGCCGATTGCCTAAGCAGCTGCTGTACGGAGAACTGTGTCAGGGCAAGCGCTCAGTCGGGGGGCAGAAGAAACGTTACAAAGACTGCCTCAAAGCATCCTTCAAAGGCCTGGGTGTCGACATCAACACGTGGGAGACGCTTGCCCTCGACCGTCCAGCTTGGCGCAGCAAGATCACCACAGGAGCCCGTGCAGCTGAAGTCAGGCGCATCATCGAGGCGCAACGAAAGCGTGCTGTGCGCAAGGCCCGTGCAGCATCCACTGCCACAACAGCACCCACCCACTTGTGTCCCACATGTGGGCGAGCCTTCAGTTACCTCCGGACCCACAGCCACCAATCTCCCATTTGACTTTGAAGCCATGGTCGTCTTCGACTACGAAGGATGAACAACATTTGCCAGGACATCCTGTATATTGGGCTAAATTGGTTTGTCCCATGCGGGACTGCCCTTGTCCCGTACTTCCCACGCAAAGGTAGAGCGTTCCTATGAAACCTTTCGTGCTGAAATGGCGTAAAATGAAGCAATTACCATTAATTTATATGGGAAAAATTTTTGAGCGTTCCCAGACTCAAAAAATAGCCTACCAAATCACACCAAATAACACATAAAACCGAAAATAAATAACACTAACATATAGAAAAAGCAGGAATGATATGATAAATACACAGCCTATATAAAGTAGAAATAATGTATATACAGTATAGTCGGGAAGATGAAGGCAAAACTGATTTGCGGGAGAAAAAATCAGCACATACGCACACGCGCACACAGGTGCCCGCGGAAGGCTCAATGGTCATGGTAGTCTTTCCTGGGGTAAAGTGTCCCGGGATTTGACTGCTACTTTTGTCCCTTATTTGGGAGTGAGAAAGTTGGCAACCCTAACTGTAAAAGGCATGTTGAGGTGAGTTTAACCCTACTTGAACACCCCACCCCACCTCCCCCCCCCCCGGTCGGCCGGTCTGCAAGAATATTGTCAATATTAAACCGGTCCGTGGTGCAAAAAAGGTTGGGGACCCCTGATTTACAATATATCTTGGTACATGTGACAATGAGAAACCAACACCAATAATCCCTCCCTATCAGTGCCTCAACTACTCATCACACTGTCCTCTCCTTTCCACACACTCCCTCCTTGGATGGCTCCTCCCTCTCCCTGGCCCTCCCATTGCCCACCATCAACTGCCTCCCATGTCCTCCCCAGCACTCTCCTTTTCCTTGCTGCCTCTTACCCTCCCTTCTCACTACCCCCCACTCCCCACTTTGTCCCCTTCTTCCCACTACCTTCACACTGCCCCCTCTCTCTTTACCCCTCCTCCTCCTACCCACTATCTTTCATCTCCCAGTGCTCAGAGTAACATATGAAGTCAGAACAAGATTTGACCCCTGGTGCCTGCTCCACCATTTCATTTGATCAATTTTGATCTGACTGCTTTCTCAGCTCTGTTCTCGTCTTCAACCAATAACCTATTACCTCCTTGCTTGTGAAGATCTCCACTGCCTTTAAAATTTTCTAAGGCTGTTTCCATTGCCTTTTGAGGAAGAGAGTTCCAAAGCAAAGCATCGTAACTCATGAGAAATATTTTATTTCTCTGCCTTACATTTATGACCGTTTTTGTTTAAACAATTACTCAGAGTTTCACATCCACACTTGGTGTGTTTCAGTTAAGTCCCCTCTCAGTGTTTTAAACTCCAGTGGATGCAGATCCGATCTGTCTAAGCTGTTCCTCATGCGGAATCTCATCCATGCCAATTAACCCTTTGCTCAACTACCTTCACTGCTCATTTACTAAGGCTGCAATGAGGTGGTTTCAGAGTTCCCAGGGCTGGACGTGCTGTATTGCTGGAAATGGTGATGCAAGTACAAGTAAATATTCCCTGAAAGTGCCAACAAAGATTGGCAGGGTGGCAAAGAATGGGTACGGCTTGCTTGCCTTCATCGATCGAGGGACTGGGTACTGCACTTGGGATGACGTGATACAGTGTGCAAGACGCAGGTGACAATGGCTGACCACATAACTGTGTTTTCCCCACCGCTAACATTAAAACTGAAAGCCTCTTCCATATCCAGGATAAAGCATGCTGTCCGATTGTGAATTCTTCCACCACCTACATACTCATTTCTCTCCCCCACCAGTACAGTGTGTACCATCTACAAAACATGCTGCAGGGTATGCGTCCAGCAATACCTCCAAAGCCTGCAACCTCGATCAGCAGGAAGAACAAAAGCAGCAGGCCCTTGCAACCTTCACTACCATAGGACCCCTCCAAGTTGCACACCATCTTGCCTTGGAAATAGGTCATTGCTCGATCGTACATCGCTGGTGCAATGGTGAAGAAGGTACAGCTGTGGCTGTACTTTGATAGGAGTTCGAAGAGATTCAATATGTCACGAAGTATACAGGCTCCAATGCATAGGAACACAAGAGGCTGCAGTAGATTGTAGACTCAGTCAATTCCATCATGGTCCCCACCAGTGAGAACATGTCCAAGAGACAGCGCTTCAAGAAGGTGCCAACCATCACTAGGAACCCTCAGCATTTGAGACGTGCCCTCCCCTCACTACCGCCATTGGCAGGAGGTACAGGAGCCTGAGGATTCACACTCAACAATTCAGGAATAGCTTCTTCCCCCCACTTTCAGACTTACCAATGTTCCATGAACCCACGAGCACAACCTCACTATTCCTTTTCTTTGCATCGTATTTATTCTGGTCATTTCTGTTAATTTTATGACTTTGCACTGTACTGCAGCCACAAAACAACAAACTTCACGTTATGTAAGCTGGTGATAATAAATCTGATTCTAGTGCTTCGATGTCACTGGGTCTAAATCCTGGGACTCTGTGGGAACATCTTTACCAGAAGAGCTGCAGTGGTTCAAGACGGTGGCTCAGCACCATTTTCTAATTACCAGTGGGCAATAAATAGTGGCACAAAGTTCCAAAAACAGAATATATAAAACCTCTGTCAAAAGTGCCTTGTTGCCATTAAACCTGCTTATATTCATCCTCCTTTAGTCACAGCTGTTCCCCAGGTGCAAATTCATATCCTGTTGATAATAAATGCTGTTGGCAGTGATCAGGCACCGAGAACGAAGACCTGCAATCCTTGATGTCAAGGTCCACGATCGACGTGCCCAGGGGACAAGGGCTGCTGATCTCTGATGGTGGTTGGGGGGGGCGTTGTAGGAAGGGGTTTGTTTTACTGTTTTGTATCTGTCTTGTTATACACTGGGGAAGCACCGTGACACATGCATGCTGTCCCCAGCACATCCTCACACTGGGCTGGTTGTTAATGCAAATGACACATTTCACTGGACATTTCAATAATAAATAAACCCAATCTATTCTAATCTAAATCTCGCCTACCTGTACCAACTGAACTGCTGGTTAAATGTTAATCCAACACTTGTAAGCAGTCGTTAACAACCGACTAACATGTTCATAGGGGTTAAAGTTAAATACTGAACTTAATTTACAGATGAACAAATTAGCAGCTGTCTTCTCCGGGCACCCACATGCCCTCCCTAGCATTCTGTTAGGTCCAGCCATTCTCAAAACGTCTGTCAAATTCTCTTTTAGAAAACGGTACTTCCCAATCACACAAATGCCGTTTTTGATGAGGTTCTTCAGCCAGTCCTCGACAGCTGGCACTTGACCAAGCACGTCTTCTGTCCCTTTTCTCATCTAAATGAAAGCATTACATTTGCTGTCTTCCAATCTGCTGACACTCAGCTTCATTTAAATGGCGTAGGAGACTGAGGACAGAGGTCATTGCTGTGTGAGTCTGGAGCTTAAAATGACAAACCTTCACAAGCACACGTTCTGAGCAAATGTGTTTCACAACACCACAGATCTGAAATCTCTTTTCCATAGATGCTGCCTGATGCCAGGTTCCTCCAGCATTTTGTGTCCATTGCTTGTACCACTGACCTGAAGCCTATTCCTCTCTCCACTGTCACGGGCTGTGACTACCAAGTGTCTCCAGAATTTTCTGTTTCTTCTGAAAGGGGTTCTTCACATTGCAAGCTTCCTGTCCCCCATGGTTTTAGCTATGGGGTAAGAAATTTCCATTTACATGATGCCACTCCAGAGGGACAGGACCCAGCTGTGTCACCAGAGAAATGAGGCACCAAAACTGGCTACTCATTTCTTCAGGGTCCTTCAGAGTTGGGCACCGTAAGCTTGGACACAGGAGAAGTGGGCATAGTGGTTCAGAAAATGATGACAGGGTGGTTATGAGTGCATTTGGCTTGCTGGCCTTCATCAGTCAGAGTACTGTGTGCAACGTGTCATGTTACATCATGGGTGAGTTAGCCTGGAGGACGTTTTCATGTAGCCTGACTCTGACTCTGTGTCTATGACTCTATGATGTTATGAGCGGGGGAGAGAGGGGAGAGTGGGGAAAGAGGGGGAGAACAGAGAGTGAGAGAGAGAGAGAGAGAGAGAGAGAGAAACAATATGACCCTATTTGGAGCTATCCCCTGGATAACATATTTAAAATCAGCTTCCAACAGACTAGGATGCTGGCCTATAGACAATCTGCTCACAGTTTTCACAAGCTGTCCTTTTAGCGTCTGCTTTGTTGTTCCTGAACTTCACATCCCATTCCCTGCCGTGTGCCCTGCGCTGGACTGAAGATGCAAGACTGAACTAGCCTTTTCCAGAGTCTTGTAACCTTCAGATCTCTCGCCCCCCCCCCCACCCCCACAATCCAAACCAAACATCACTAACATTTGCTTGTTCTGTTTACACTCTATTTCTTGCCCACTCAAAACTGTAAAAACATGTTGATTTGGATTCTTCTGCACCTGTCCCATCAAAAGCAAAACCATGTTTCCTACTGGGACTGCATGCGGTCAGCTGGGTGTGTGGGTAGTGAGTCATCCCCCTCTCTAGTCTGTCTAAAACCTGGACAGTTGTAAACATAATCACTACATCTCTCCTTAACTAGCAATCCAGGACTTATTGTACAGGACATCACACAACTCCCCTGCCTAGGATGGTTTCCCAGGCTCCACCCACTCTCTACAATCCTGCAGCACCTCTTGCGTTTCTCTGCACTGCGGCCTCCTCCCTCCTGGCTGGCAGCACAGCCCAGGCCCCAGGCCAGCAGGGAGAGGGAGGAGCCCTCCGGCTCTGCCTGGGCACCAAAGACAGCTGACTGAGGGACACAGTCTTGAGATCGTGGAACCCCTGCCTCCCCCACCCACCCGTTGCCCCCAAATCACTCTGGTCAGTCCCATTAATACAATCCTTTCCCCATCCCAATGTCACTCACCAGTCCACATCGCTGGACTCGATCACCTTCACTCCAGTCACAGATCACTCCCCAGCTTTACTCACCTCCCCGCAATTTGTATCACTCCCTCTCCAGCCTCTGTACCACCCCTCCCTACCAACCATTAACCCTTGCATCTTTCCCCAAACCTGTATCACCCCTTCTCTGACTATGAACCATCCATTCCCCCTCGTCTCAACCACCTTCAGTAACCCCCTCCCTCCCTAATCTCTGTTACACTCCCTCCCACCAGTCACTGCATGAGCTCCTTCCTATATCACCACGTAATCCCCCACAACGTTGTATCAATCCGGGACACATTCCCTCCCCTCGGACACTGTACCTCACCCAGCTGTATTCACACTTTCCTGCTCAGCATCGTAGTACTTCAGCCAACACACGGGACTGCCCCCCGCGAACGGAAGTGGCTGTCTGCTATCAGCCCAAGTTGAGGGTCAGGCCTCCATGTCCCAGACTGCCCAGCAGGATTTCTCGAATGTTTGGGGTTTATGTAGTGGTGGTTGACAGAACTGTTCCAACAAAGTTGCTGGGCTGGAATGGAGATGACCCAGCTGGGCAAAGAACTGACCAGTGAGACTCTAGTCCGGTCAACGAACCATCAGTCTACACTGCTCGGAAACACAGGAGAGTCTGCAGATGCTGGAAATCCAGAGCAACACACACAAAATGCACAGGAACTCAGCAGCCACGGAAATGAATACACAGCTGATGTTTCGGGCCAAGACCCCTCACCTGTCTACACTTCTAGCTGCCTCAGTGAAATAGCCAACATAATTTAAACGCAGCCACCCCCGATATTTTCTCCTCATCCCTCCAATCGGCAGAAGTTTTAAAAGCTTGAAAGCACTTCAGGCCAGCTTCCACCTCTCTGCAATAAGACTACAGTGCCATTCCCTAGTATGGTAAGGTGGTCACTTGACATCAGCCTATATCGTTATGACCTGGTGCTTTATTGTCTGCCCGCACTGCACTTCCTCTGTGCATGTGACACTTTATTGCACATCCTGTGATTTTACTTTGTATACCTCAATGCACTGTTGTAATAAAATGACCCTGTATGAATGAGCTGCAAGGACATTTTTTCACAGTACTGTACCTCAGAACATAATGACAATAATCCAATTTACCAAACAGCTTGAACATATGAAAATACTTTGTTCCTTTCCTGCCATGAATGTTCACCACACTACAGCCCTCCCTCCTCCTGCCCACACTGGTCGCCACACTCCTGCCTCCTCACCTCCCCCTCACTCCACTCCACACTCACTGGTTCAAGGAGTGGCTAAGCAGGTGATTGATCGAAGAGATTTCATGTTCACCAAATCTGTTGTGAGGTTTTGAATTTGGAGGCGGTAACTAGCAGACTAGAGAAAGGCAAACCAGTTGGACTTTCCGAAGGCCACAAAAGCAATAAGCCCCATCACAGGAAAAGATGTCCCCACCGCTAAGCAGAAGGAACGCAGCAGCCACCACCAAGTACACCCACCCCCCAGGCCATGCTCACTACTCACCCCCATTGGGCAGGAGTACCATTGGGGCCTTTGCTCCCACATCACCAGGCTCAGGAACTGTTACTACACTACAACTAATCGGCTCCTGGACCAGTGTGGATAATTTCACACACCTCAACTCCGGACTGATTCCACAACTTATGGACACATTGTCAAGAACTCTACAATTCGTTTGCACTATTTATTTATTTGTCTGTTTGTTTGTTTATTTTATTTGCACAATTTATCATCTTTTGCTCATTGGTTGTCAGTCTTTGTTCATACGTAGCTCTTCATTAATTCTATTGTGTCTTTATTTTCCTGTAAATGCCTGCAAGGAAACAAATTTCAAGCTAGTATATGATGACATATTTGTACATACTTTGATAATAAAATTACTTGGATGTTTGAACAAAAGAGTCATTAAAATATGGGAGTGCACTGTACTGATGAGAATACAGTGTCATGGACAGAGAACTGGTAACAGACTGCAGACGACAGTACTGTGTCACACGGAGAACTGGTTAACAGAGTGCAGACGACAGTACTGTGTCACACGGAGAACTGGTAACAGAGTGCAGACGACAATACGGTGTCACACGGAGAACTGGTTAACAGAGTGCAGACGACAATATGGTGTCACACGGAGAACTGGTTAACAGAGTGCAGACGACAGTACTGTGTCACACAGAGAACTGGTAACAGAGTGCAGACGACAGTACTGTGTCACACGGAGAACTGGTAACAGAGTGCAGACGACAGTACTGTGTCACACGGAGAACTGGTAACAGAGTGCAGACGATTGTACTGTGTCACACGGAGAACTGGTAACAGAGTGCAGACGACAGTACTGTGTCACACGGAGAACTGGTAACAGAGTGCAGACGACAGTACTGTGTCACACGGAGAACTGGTAACAGAGTGCAGACGACAGTACTGTGTCACACGGAGAACTGGTAACAGAGTGCAGACGACAGTACTGTGTCACACGGAGAACTGGTAACAGAGTGCAGACGACAGTACTGTGTCACACGGAGAACTGGTAACAGAGTGCAGACGACAGTACTGTGTCACACGGAGAACTGGTAACAGAGTGCAGACGACAGTACTGTGTCACACGGAGAACTGGTAACAGAGTGCAGACGACAGTACTGTGTCACACGGAGAACTGGTAACAGAGTGCAGACGACAGTACTGTGTCACACGGAGAACTGGTAACAGAGTGCAGACGACAGTACTGTGTCACACGGAGAACTGGTAACAGAGTGCAGACGCAATACGGTGTCACACAGAGAACTGGTTAACAGAGTGCAGACGACAGTACTGTGTCACACGGAGAACTGGTTAACAGAGTGCAGACGACAGTACTGTGTCACACAGAGAACTGGTAACAGAGTGCAGACGACAGTACTGTGTCACACGGAGAACTGGTTAACAGAGTGCAGACACAATACGGTGTCACACAGAGAACTGGTAACAGAGTGCAGACGACAGTACTGTGTCACACAGAGAACTGGTAACAGAGTGCAGACGACAGTACTGTGTCACACGGAGAACTGGTAACAGAGTGCAGACGCAATACGGTGTCACACAGAGAACTGGTAACAGAGTGCAGACGACAGTACTGTGTCACACAGAGAACTGGTAACAGAGTGCAGACGACAGTACTGTGTCACACGGAGAACTGGTAACAGAGTGCAGACGACAGTACTGTGTCACACGGAGAACTGGTAACAGAGTGCAGACGACAGTACTGTGTCACACGGAGAACTGGTAACAGAGTGCAGACTACAGTACTGTGTCACACGGAGAACTGGTAACAGAGTGCAGACGACAGTACTGTGTCACACAGAGAACTGGTAACAGAGTGCAGACGACAGTACTGTGTCACACAGAGAACTGGTAACAGAGTGCAGACGACAGTACTGTGTCACACAGAGAACTGGTAACAGAGTGCAGACGACAGTACTGTGTCACACGGAGAACTGGTAACAGAGTGCAGACGATAGTACTGTGTCACACGGAGAACTGGTAACAGAGTGCAGACGACAGTACTGTGTCACACGGAGAACTGGTAACAGAGTGCAGACGACAGTACTGTGTCACACGGAGAACTGGTAACAGAGTGCAGGAAGGACTAAGCTGGTCACTTTCGAGCTGGAAGGTCCCAGCTGTTTAAAATCTATAGAGGACAGAAAAAGCCCTTTGGTCCAAACTGTCCATGCAAACCGAGGCTGCTACAGCAAAATCGATAATCCTGTATCTGATTTTTCCGCAGTGGTGTGGCTTGTTTCTCCAGACTGAAGTCAATCGCAAGCTGCTGGAATCAGGAGTCTGAACTACAAGAAGGGACTGTGGTCCAGACTGCGTGGGCTCAGATTACAAGTGATCTGGAATGTGGGTAGGGGTGGGGCCAGAGTCAAGGGCGCAATATTTGTATATTTCCTACTCCCTGTAAACTCACTGGGTTCACTGTAAAATGTATTCTACAGATTAAGATGTACAATAAAATGAAACAATTGTGTGGTTAGATATCAATAGTCCAGAAAAACTGCTAGTCCAGCACCAAAGTCCCCAGCACGCTGGATTATTGGAGTTTTACTGCAATTTGGACAAGGGTATCAAGTGCAGTGTATCCGGGTTTCCTGGTGGTATCAGGGTGGGTGACTGTATAGGTTTGAAGGAGATAGAGAAATGTTAAGTGACATGGCATGCACCACATAAAGGGGACTATTATGAGGTTATACATTTTGGTTGGGAAATTAGAAAGTATTTATTTTAAATGGAATAAAAAATGCATTTACTTACTGCTTAAGAACACTTTTCCTGGTCGCATTCAACAAGTTCAACACAAGTCGGGTCTTGGCCCAAAATGCCAACTGTTTACTCTTTTCCATAGATTCTGCCTGACCTGCTGATTTCCTCCAGCATTTTGTTGTGTTCTTCTTTGGATTTCCAGCATCTGCTGATTTTCTTGTGTTTGAAATTCTACCCCATCTAACTCTCTAGAACTACATCAGTTAATATTATGAAAGTTAAAATCAGCTGTTATTACAGCCCCATTGTTCCTATAGCTATCTGTGATTAACCTACATATTTGTTCCTCCAGCTCCTGCTGACTCTTGGAGGCTGTGAAGTCCAATCCTATCAGAAAGATCCTAGAGTGTGGCTTTCTCCAAACCAACAGGGCTTGCAAATGTACACAAATCCAAATTCTGTGGTCAGGCTACAAACTGGAATCATAGCAGAAAATGCCAATTCATGCCGAACGTGGAGAGTTTGATGCGGACTGCCACTGAAGCAGTACCCATCAGAAAACTGGAGCAGGCACTCTCTGCTGTGATCCACTCATTAACTGCTGTTAAAGGATTAATTACTGGCAGAAGCTAAAATTAAGGACGAGGTCATTGAGTGTCGCTCAGTGACAATGGCAGATTCTGCCTGATTGAGCGCGCTCCACAGGATTGATATGTCAGTACATCCAGAACAAATTTCCCCTATTGTTTCTGCCCACTGAGAAACTGACTGTTGCAGGATCTCTATCTCCATTCCACAGTTACCTTAACTCATCCAACTCATTTCACACTTCCACATCCCGCCCAATTCCACTGTCCCCAACTGCAACCTCCCAGGGGTCTGACACAATACTCAGCTGGCAGGCCGCACACGTGCTGTGGGAGTCTTGGTCTTTAAGGTGGGTAAAAGGAAACTATCAGATAGAACTGCAACATCAAAAAGTCAAGTGGAGAGAATGGTGGATTATCAGAGGGACGGTGCTGGTGGACACTGCATTATCGGAGGGACAGTGCTGGTGGACGCTGCATTATAAGAGGGACAGTGCTGGTGGACACTGCATTATCAGAGGGACAGTGCTGAGGGGACACTGCATTATCAGAGGGACGGTGCTGGTGGACACTGCATTATCAGAGGGACAGTGCTGAGGGGGCACTGTATTATCAGAGGAACGGTGCTGAGTGGGCACTGTATTATCAGAGGGACGGTGCTGAGGGGACACTGCATTATCAGAGGGACGGTGCTGGTGGACACTGCATTATCAGAGGGACAGTGCTGAGGGGAC